>NW_015631794.1:253996-274888 GCF_001515625.1 Sinocyclocheilus rhinocerous
TTGTAACACTCCAAAGAGAAAGGAAAAATTGAAATTGCATCATATGACCCCTTTAATAACTCTCTTGTCTTTTTTTTCCTGAGCTAGATTCTCTCTCTCTCTGTGTGTGTGTGTGTTTGTGTGTGTGTGTGTGTGGGTGTGTGTGTGTGAGTGTGTGTGTGTGTGTGTGTGTGTGTGTGTGTGCGCGCACAGGTGCTGAAGGAAGGACAAACAATGAATGACTTCAGATAAGACATAAGTTTCACAGTGTGAGGTCTGTGTGTGTGTGTGTGTGTGCGCGCACAGCAGTTTGGTTGGGTGTAATGAATTGAATCCTGTTCTTCAATTGATTAGCAACAGTCGACCTGTGGAACTAAAGCATCAGCAGGACTAGAGTCCATAATCCTCTGCCCTGCACTGCGGTAATTGAGGTATTACACCTACACAAGAGTGAGAGTGGAGAATAAGATTGCTTCTTTATCACTTATGCTGTAGCATCTCCTCACTTGAAAGTGGTTTTAATAAAAGCATCTACTAAATCCTTGTTACATTTGTTTAGCATAAACCAAGACTGTATAAAAAGACCATGCTTTATTCCTGAATAGTGACCCTTTCTGTAAAGTTACATTGTTATGCAAAAACTGGCAATATTTTGTCTACAATGTAAGTTAATCAATAACTTTTTGTTTATTGGGCTATTGTATAAAAGCAATATCACATGTATTGTGGTGCATGTTGTTAATCCAATAACATAAGAAACATCTCATTTGTACTTTGTCACATTTTCGAATGATTGCCAGTCTTGCTTGTGTGATGTTGCTTTGCTAAATTTTCTTGCTGGTTAGACCTTTTCAAAATCTGTGTGCTGACACATCCGACTATCATAAATCATTTAAACCGCCTTGATTAATCTTCATCAGTTTCAGTTTGTGATTCATTTGTGTCTGAGGTTTGATTATTGGCAAATCTCAGACATATATATACAATATATATAAGCTTTAAAAATGTGTGGCTACATTAAAGCGTGCATATCCTCGTTGCACTCGTTGTTGTTTTTTTTGTTGTTGTTTTTTTTTAAGTATGGTACACAATAATCTCATTCAAGTCTATGTGATAAATTAGATCAAAAGTAATCTAAAAGTAATCAGACTACATTACTTAATATGTGTAATCCAGATTGTTACTATATATATATATATATATATATATATATATATATACAGTATCTCACAGAAGTGAGTACACCCCTCACATTTTTATAAATATTTTATTATATCTTTTCATGTGACAACACTGAAGAAATGACACTCTACTTTACATTGTAGCAAAGTGTCATTTCTTCAGTGTTGTCACATGAATAGATATAATAAAATATTTACAAAAATGTGAGGGGTGTACTCACTTCTGTGAGATACTGTATATGTGTGTGTGTGTGTGTGTATGTGTGTGTGTGTGTTATTCTCTGTATTTAAAACCTATTGTAAACAATAACGTTTCATGAAGTAGCAAAACGTTTAGGCTAAATCCATCTTACCTGATTTATAAATCTTCATAACATTGCTTTTACAGTTAATAGTTGAGCGCTGCCAAATAATTATCACGATACACATGTGGCTCTGAGAGCCACACACACATAATGTACGTAGAAATACTCATAGGCCTCGTGGGAAAGCAGCAGAATAATGAGAAGACACCTCTGGCAGCATAATTACTGCACACATCTGTCAGCATCACATATGGAGCAGGTGCCATCGCCCGAGACAACGTTCCTTTCAGTGCTTCTGATATTCAAGAAAAACACAGGAAAGAGTGTCCCTGCTTGACTTTGGGAAACATTACTTTCTGGTCTTTCTGTGAGCTATGAACTAATTGAGAAGTATTAAAGTGGACAGAGCTGAACTGTATTTGGAGCAATGCTTTTGCTTTCTAACTTGTGCAGAACTTTCTTTTAAATGCTGCTTCTCTTTCTTGGTCTCATTTGATTATCTAAATGTGAACATCTAAATGATTAACATCGCTTTCACCTTATTTTTAGCTTTTATATGCAATAATTTTAAATGTAATTCAAAGGCCATTTAAAGTTAAGCTTGCTCATTATAAGCCATTGATATTGATATCCTGATTTTACTACTGAGGAAAAAAAAATTATAATAATAAAAAAAAAACTCCATAGCAACTTTCATTATACAAGGACTGCCCATACTGACATGCAAACAACCAATCACAGTTAATTTTGTTCAGTGCCATATTTAGGGGTGTGAAAAAAAATCTATGTCATGAAAGTCCCATACTTGATGTCCCTGATGTTTAGTGTTTATTGTCACAGATATAAAAACCACAGCTTCTTCTTCTATAAGGGGGTTTGGTGTCACAATGGCTTTATTTCCAGGGGAACCATTAAAGAATGTGGCACACGTCTCACGAAAGTCCTGTAGAATTTAACCAGAATTTAATCAGATGACGACTTCAAAAGCGTTTCCAATTTTTTGTGTCATATGCTTCAGACGTTCAGCCAGTGGTCCATGGCTGTGACGCCTGAGGCTGAGACAATTGTCAAGTTAGTTAGAGAAGAGATATCAGTAGTGCTCAGATTGCCAAGATGTCAATCAAAATTTAGAGGTTTCAATATTAATTCATATTTCGCATTAAATTCTCTCTCGATCAGTTTATCTGAGCTATGCTGTCCACATGTATTGTATATGAACTGTCAAAAATTATCTCATTTATATCTACAGTATCTTTATTTCCCAAACATTTGGAGAATATCTGATACAAAGCTGATCAGTGAAACATAAATTTGAGCTCTGTTGATTCTCTTGTCCTCTGGGGGATCAGAAGATGATGTAGGCTTTTATAAGGTGCTATATTATACATTTTGAAAATATACTTAAAAACCATAACCTTGCTGCTCCTACATCAGCCAAGCTTAACGAGTGGAATAAAACATGTTTTAGAACAGTTCATACAGACAGTCGGCTGATGTGACCTTGCTTTTCGTCTTGTGCCCTTCAGCACTAACTCATTTAGTTTTGTACAACAGCACTGCTTTAACCACAGGATTATCAAAGAGCGCATGGTGACAAAGGTGACGCAATCCATGCGACATCCTTCAATCTTCATGCATTATGCATAGAACACTGTCAAAAGACGACCAGTAAAATGCAGAAAATAAACCAGAAAATACAATAGACTGTTTCATAAGATATATGTTCTATTCCACAGAGAATATGAAAGCTTTCATTTGTTGTACATCTTAAAAAATGAAACTTTGAAGAAATCGATGCTATTGTTGTCTCACCAATGTGTGAAATAGGACCATGACCTCCTTCCAACATCTCTCTTCGACACACTAACGGCCTAAAGCACTAAGTGCTCCAAATCTGGACAGGTTTACAATAGGGTATATATTCTATTCCACAGAGAATATGAAAGCTTTCATTTATTGTGCATCTTAAATAAAAATGAAACTTTAAAGAAGTAAAATTGATCCTATTGTTGTCTCACAAATGTGTGAAATAGGACCATGACCTTCCAACATTTCTCTTCGACACACTACGCCCTAAAGCTCTATGTGCTCCAAATCCAGACAGGTTTAAAATAGGGAAGTCAGTGACCAAGGTTAATGTGGATCAGTGATATCCCACGATTTTCTCACAAAGCACTGGCTATAGACAGCTGTCAGGGATTTAATCATCTGTCCATGCGCACCCATAAAATCTCCTCAGCCATGTGTGGGGCGTAGAGCAATTCACAATTCACAATTCAACTCTTTGACTCCAAACTCCCAATGCAATTATTCTCACATGCTGACTTCACATAATTTGCGAGAAGATTGTTCTTGCCATTCAAAGTAAAAATGAGGAAAACTTAGGGGAGTTTATAAGTGTAATAAGATAACTTAATTTATTTGGTTTGGGGTCAGTTGGATTGGAATAAATTGGAAAAATACAAAATACAAACATTTTCATTTGTGGTTTTGGCCCTCATTGTATATTTTCATGAGGTTATGCACTAACAAAGACAGCATGTGATGAGTGATTTAACCATCCTACAACAAAAAGGGCACCTGAATTGTGGTTAAGACATTAGTACATTCGGATGCCTCAGGGAACTTTGGTTGAAGGTTGGGATATACTTGTTATTGAATGGCTATGAAAAGTTTTTATGCAAAGCGAACATCAACCTTGATGATTGATATAAAAAGTAAATTCATCCACGGCCATCCCATAAATATTTCAGTTATTTTCTCAAGGTCCAGAGTAATGCAGTGAAAATTGTCGTATTTATCAGCACAAACTGATGCATGAAATGTCCTAACTTGACTTTTTAAACTTTTTTTTTTATTTTTGTATTGCTTTTACTTTATATATAACAAGTCCAATATGGTCATAAGGACTCTCCACTGTTTTAGCCTCTACGGGTTTTCAGCTGGTATCAGATGAATCCATGAGTAAAATAATGAATTATACTTACAGTTCTGTTCTTTCTCTCATAAAACCAGGTCCACTTGTGAGGACAGGTTGCAGAGGAAACTGTAATTGCTTCAGAGTTACTCTTTGATAGCTAAGGAGACATGAGTTTCAACATTGTTTTAGATGAAACAACACATATACTGTTCAAAAGTTTGGGGTCACAAAGATTTTTTAATGTTTTTGAAAGAAGTATTTTATAGTCAGCAAGGCTACATTTATTTAATCAAAATTAGAGTAAAAACTGTGATACTGTGAAATATTATTCCAATTAAAATGGCTGTTTTGTATTTGAATATATTGTATAATGTCATTTTTTTCCTGCGATGGTAAAGCTAATTTTTCAGAATCTTTACTCCAGTTTTCAGTGTAACATGATCCTTTAACTCATTCCAATATGCTGCTTTGGTGCTCAAGAAACATTTCTTATTATTGTGATATCAATATTGAAAACAGTCTTGCTGCTTAATATTTTTTTTTAAATTGTGAATTTTCATCAGGATTATTTTATGAACAGGAAAATCTAAAGAACAGCATTTATTTTATATATATATATATATATATATATATATATATCCACAACATACACCAATGAATACAGTATATATATTATAATTATTTATTTATTTTTGTAACATTATAAATGTCTTTGCGGTCACTTTTGATCAATTTATGCATCTTTGCTAAATATATAAATACATAAGTAATCAATCAATCAATCAATCAGTCTTACTGAGCCCAAACTTTGAACTTGACAACTCTGACTTTTGGTCAATCTGAGCAAAGTCTGAGACATTAATCTCTTCTGAAACACTAGAGGAGACACATTTGAGATATTTGGGGTTAAGCGGAGAAACCAAATCATTTGTGAGTTTTATCGTTTCTTTCCTTTCATACAGGATCACGGATTTAGAAGAGACATTAATCTATTTTACAATATGGATGCACAATACATGTCAATACCATATTTTTATCATTATTGATATTGGATGTTATATCTTCTTTTTACATTTAGATTACTTTTGCCATTATCTAACACTCAAATGTTATCTTTTAAAATAAACACAAATAATTTAATAACACTATTAAATGTAATCTTTAACAATTCTCAAAATATATCTATTTTCATACTGTACTTTATAATATAATGTAAAATCTAGTAGTAGACTTCTAGTAGTCGCCATCTATTATTGAAAATAATTATCAGCTTGCAAGTTCCAGACAGAATTTTAAAATCAGTTCATCCCAACATTTAGATTGAGCTATAGGTTAATGCATGTTATCTTGTGTGGTTGGATATGGATCCTGGTCTGTATCAAAAACTAACATAAGACGATTTCTTTGGTTGCAGGCCAAAGAAGTTTGAATCAGGTCTTAAAACCAAAGTTAAAAAGATTATTAATTACAGCCTTAAATGTCATCCATTTACTTCCATAATTTCTCGTGAATGGTTTCACGGTTCACACTGCTCACTGACTCACCCAGCAGCTTTCAACTTGCTGCTTGCTAGTCAGAGTCAGAGTCAGGCCCCTTGGGTTCGGCCCTCAGCCGATAAGGCTGTAGTAGCAGGCTGATAAATGGCACAGACTCAGTGTTGGTCTGTATCTGATTTGACAGCAGCCTCCCACTTTCTCCGGGCTTTGTGAATGTGTGGAGATTACCACAACATACACCAATGAATTGTAATCTACCTGTCTCCTGCACTCCCCTAATGAGAGGCAGGCTCCTGTGTGCATAAGCAGCTCGCCGAACCATGGACACGACAAACTCCAGAAACATCACATAGAATATTAACTGTTTGGGAGAATAGTACAGTCACACTTGTCTGTTCTCAGAGCAAGTGCAAACTCTTGGCCTTCACATATCAGGCTATCATGAATAATATGACTAATATACATGTTTGAACACTTAGTGCTTATTTATTAATAGCCAATAGTTGTAAAGGTGTCCTGTCATATGTCTAGCTATGAAACAGTTTTTTATTTTATTTTTTATTTTTTTATTGTCATTACCAGATGGTAACCAGATGTCATTACCAGTTGGTTAGTTTCAGCAGGACTAGCCCCTGTTGGTAACTACACAATTATGGTGTAGGGCAGAAAGGATTGATATGAAAAATTGATATTGATATGAAATTGAGCAGAATTAATTATTAAGAATGTAAAACCCAGCCCTAGGTGATTGGCTCAAAGATAATGTTTTGGGGTGACAATGAAGCAGTGGTTGATCCTGCCCCAAATGGAATCATTGAGGTCTTGTGGTGGGGGGGAAAAAAGGGCACCAAGTGTAGAGCTGTAATATTAATGTAGATAGCATATCTCAGACCATTTGGTCTTGGGAGAATTTGATAAGAAATATCTGAGCTTATACAGAATCTCTAAGTTTGGTATTTTAGCAAATGTGAGCACAGTTTGTTGAGATCTCTTCTGAAACTTGACAGGCTTTTTCTCATGAGAAACTGGAGATTTAAGCAAAAGTCGGCTTCGATGAGAAACAGTTTAGACATTAAAAAGATCACAGTTGTGATCTTTCTATCCTATGGAGGAGGAAATATCTAGATGATATCCCTCTCTCTCTCTCTCTCTCTTTCTAATGCAAGTAAATTTTTCTAACATCTGAGTAACCTCTTGACTTCTTTATCTTTTTTTCTGAAATACTTATATACTACATAAGGATGTTGAGACTCTATCAGTCTCTCACATTTATGATATGAATACATTATTTTTGTAGGTGGCATCTCATTAGTTCACTGCAAGAGCTTCACCTATAGGGCACAAATAAGGATATTTCATTCTATTGCATATTTTGTGTGGACCAAAAGTTTAATGCAATCAATTGCGATGTGTGTATTTTATTCATTATCCTGTTTCATCTAGAGTGCATAACGGTGTCAAACCTGGATAAATCTGTGTTGCTTCTACTGATTTTTAATGAATACAAACTGCCTGACAACTGCACAGTTAGGCTACAACTTTTTTCTTGTAGAAAAATGTATTAGAACAAGAAGTTGGAGTTGTTCAGTAACCCAGGTGGGCTGATTAGCAATCATAAGTCAAAGAAGCTCAAGGTTTCTGATTTCCTGAGGTTGTCTTACTCTTATTGAACTACTTCCTGCTGTTCTGAACTGACAGGGTACGTTCCAATCACCTGACAGTGTCCTGCAAAGTGTCCTTCACAGAGTATTTTTCTAAGAAAGATTCCAAACTGTACATTTTGTATACCAAATCACATTTTCACACACACGCGCGTTTGGAATAATTAAGACTTTTTATGTTTTTGAAAGAATATGCTCACCATGGCTACATTTAATTGATGAAAAATACAGTAAAAACAGTAATACCTTAAGTTAGTAATAACTTAAAATAGGGCACAAGGTACTTTATTAAAATGAAGGATTTTTTTCTGTTGATTTTTAATTTATTAATTTGTTTATTTATTTTCCTGTGTATGGTGTTCTAAACTTCTATCTGTGTGATTTCATTTGCAAATTTTAAAGTATTACAGATTAAGGAAAGGATTGATTTTGACTCTAGGTGTTCACATACCATCCTGTGACAAACTTATGATTATATTACCCTCTCCCTCTGTAATGTGCTGAACTTGTGGTAATAGAAGTGAAGGCGGTGTCAAAGTCTTAATGTCAGTCAATGAGTGATAGTGAAAAGAGTCATTACTCTCAGTCCATTGAGTTCATTATTGCCTCTCGCTGTAATAACCATATATCAGAAACTCTGTAGTTCGGAGCTTCGCCACTCATTCACTCCCATTCTGTATTTATTGATTCATGGTTTAAGGTCAGACGTCCAGGTCAAGTCATAAAGCTCATAATCTTTTATTAGTATGAAACCTTGCACATGCAGGAGAAAATCTCTTTATTCAATGATGCTAGTGCCAAGCCAAATTTAAAGGGATAATTTTTGATCAGCAGTCACTCACTCACACACACAAACACACACACACACACACACACACACACACACACACACATATATATATATTAAGACATAAGAGATTACCCTCAGACAATTATTTCAGCCAATGGAATCATTTAGGAGTCTAATTGGGGTTAGGATTTGTCCCAACACTGAATATTATCCACATGTATTGGTATGAATCTTACCTACATTTGTTGTTCTGTATATTATAATACTGTTGGTGGACAGCCTGGTGAAGATATGCCACTCTTGAGTCATTCTCACCTGTTAGCCATCATCAGACTGGAGACAGAATCTGTGGACTGTTTAATGTGGCTAGTATAGCACAAAACCAATGAGAATACGCACTGCAAGGCGGGAGTCAGCATCATACTTTCTGTTGTGCTGCTTTGGAAAGACTGCATTGAGAGATCAGAGGCAAAGAGCAGCAGTTGACTGACTCATAGGGCATTTTCTACAAGATCCACAAGATATGAAAGACTCAGAATACATTGAACTGTAAGTGCAGCATACTGTGTAGCTCTTTTACTGGACCAGATCACCACAGGTGTATTTATGTTAAATTACTTATTATAATCCACACTTTAATGGCATCACATTGTGCAGTTGTTATGCTGAAGTATCCCATGATGATAGTTATGGGATATTTAGTAAGTGCTTTTGTTTTTATCTTGTTCTCAATGGCCTTAATCTTCTACTAAATTACATCATGGATTTGGAAATCAAAGCAGGAGCCTGATGTTCAAAGGATTATCTAAAAGTGCTTTATAGCACCTCACAATAATCAGATATTTAGGCAACTGGACTGTTCTCAGTGAGAGGAAAGATATTAAATCAGCTCTCGGGAATATTTCACTACACAGAAGCATTATTTCACAATGAAGAAAACCATATAAGAGACACTATTGTCTTCTCTGGAGCTGTTTTATAGCTCAGGGCTCACAAAATCTCAAAATCCCTGGTGGCCCTTTGGGCAGGCATTTCTTATATGCTGGTAGCCCAAAATAAACGTAACTAGCCCGAATTAAAAAAAAAAAAAAGATATCGGTTGAACTTCACTGTGGACAAATCAGCATGATCAAAAACTTCAGTGATTGTGTTTTTTCTTCAAATAAGAAGTCAAGAGTGTAGGGGTGCAATGGGTCACAAATCTCACGGTTTTGATCATATTATGGGTTTTGAGTCACAGATTGAATAATTTTTTTTGGATGAGAAAAAAAACAAAAATGACAAAAAATCGTATCTTATCTTATTTAACGAACACTTTAAGTAATTATTCGATACCACAGCAAAAACTGGTAGTATAACTAATAAAGGTCAAACATTATTAAAGACAAGTGAACCATCAGTAATAAAATAAGAATAAATAAACAAATTATAAGCATAGATAAATAAAATTTAACAAAGCTAAGAAATAAAGGTCTCACATTATTTTTCAAGCACAGAAAGCACAGAAATAATTAAGTGTATTAATCTTTGTTAAAGCTGTGTTTTGTTGTTTATTTAACATTGACGCAGACAGCAGCAGGTATTTATAGGCTGCTGTCCCTTTAAGATGAACTGCATGGATCCAATATAATGATACACGTCTGATTTCTTTCACAGCTCTTTCACTTAAGACATAACTGACTGTGTTTACAAGAATGATTGTCGAGATGGATATTTTGAGATCATTTTGTGTATGTGTCCGTTCAAGTGCAAGGAAATGCAAACGAAGACTCAATTGTGTGTTTGCGTGCTGTCTGAGATGTGGTTCTTTGAGTGTGGGTGCACATAGAAAACAGTGCATGAGCAGCGAATTGAGTTCTCTTTCGCCTCATGCACTTGAATGGTTTAAAACGCTTGAATGTTTAAATTGGAAAGACTTAGAAACACGTGCAAATGATTAACTACGATCTGGTTCACCCTTGCAGGCCCTGTAGCCAAATTTAATTTTTCATGATTGATTAACATTGTATCATTCGCACTGTTATTGAACTGAATTGAAGTTAATAAGTTAATATTGAAGTCTTTATCTATTAGTTGTATATGTGGTTGGCTATATTTAGTATTCCAAAATATTGAATACCATGTATGAGAAGTGCATTGGAAAATTAAGCACATATCCTTTACGAAGATTATCAACATGGAATGAATGATAATTTCAATATCTGTGAGGCATCGCAGCTTGAGTTCTGTGAACATCTGTGTCTGATTTCTGAACACAGTCAAAGGCTCAGAAATGCTGTTCATTAAATGCTATAACACTCAGAATTCATCAAAACCACATAAGCTGAGTGTTTATCAAGAATCAGAATATCCTCAGTTACCGTAATGCTCCTCTAAATAGCACTTCTTTAGCGAGATGTTTTGTGACAGAACTAAATTATAGTTCAATTAAATGTCATTGTTGTGTTGAAATATCTCTAAAAGATAATATTGCAAGCATGCAACATCATTTAAACCAAATAAATGTTTAAAAATATGATAACAATTTTACAGTTTTGAAAGATTAACCCAGTTCCGTGCTAATAAGTGTTAAAGTTTTACAGTTACTTTCATTTGGAATAGAAAGGGAAGGGAAAGCACTTGAGGCCATCCAAATTGTAGATGAGTTTGTTTCTTCATCAGTTTGAAGAAATGTTGCATTACATCACTTGCTCACCAATGGGTCCTCTGCAGTGAATGGGTGCCATCAGAATGAGAGTCCAAACAACTGATAAAAACGTCACAGTAATCCACAAGTAATCCACAGGACTCCAGTTCATCAATTAACATTTTGTGACGTGAAAAACATCTTGTTTGTAATTAGTAAATCCATCATTAAGGATTAAAATTTTTAACCATTGCTTCTGGCCAAAATACCAGTCCATAATCCATAATAATGCTTCCTGCAGTGAAAAAGTCAATTCCCTGTTGTGCTCTCACATCAAAATCCACCAACAGATTTATTTAAAACTGTTTTGGACTGTTTTTGCTTGTAAACGGTGCTTGATCTGTGCATATTTCTCTCCTGATTCAGACGAGAAAGCAATATTAATTATTAAAGGCCTTCTGAAGCGAAGCAATGCGTTTGTGTGAAAAAAAGAAATATCCATATTTAAAACTATATAAACTGTAATGTCTAGCTTCCGCTAACTGTTGTACGCGTGTTCACGAGAGAGTGGCGTTCCAACAGATGACGTAGGCATAGAGTAAGCATATTCCTTTAAATAGTTCATAGTGACTGCACTGAAAAATAGGACTGACTTTGAAAGAGTTCTCACTCAGAAATTGATAGTAAATTTCTATATATATGTATATGTGTGTGTGTGTGTGCTTTAGGCCATTAGAAGGCATGAGGTCTTTGCCTTTATATCTTTTTGTTTACATCAGCTTTATCAGCTATATATAATTACATTTTAATGTATTGTACTATTATTTAAAATTATTATAAATGTAAATTAATATATTGTTTAATTAGTTAATATTAATTAATATTACCATATTCTATGAATACGAAATAACTGTGTTACCATTTAACACCTTCACTGTACCATGGTGATGCCACATTATTTATTGGAACTCATTTCTTATACCAGTTCTTTCTTCTGATTCCAAGTAAAAGTAATAAATAGACCTTATTGTGATGTTAAATGGGATTCATAGCAAGTCACTTAATATGTGCATATGCTTTCCGGTCACATAGCCAAAGTGTGTAGTGGTTAATATTTGTGCCTATTGCAAAGGTGACACAGACATTGGTGAGGTGCTTCAATAAAGGCTTGCCACTGGTGAGAAAATAAGAAAATATTTGTTGTACTATCATATTTTGAGTTATAGACGATGAAGGGTATTATAATGAAATCAGCAGTAACGTTTTCATCTGTCAGCCCATCAATCCTGGTGTGGTGCTTAGTTAGCTATGTCATACATGGATCTCTCAGACATCAGGGAGTTCTGAATATCACTTTAATGTTTGATGTTATGCAGGGTTAAAAAGAGAAATAAGAAAGAGAACAAGTTTTTGGATTCCAGTTTTAGACCCCTACGCCAATATGAATACTTTAGTAACAAACAAACAGACAAAAACTTTTACAGCTTATTTTTGAACATAGTTCAGGGTAAAGAAACAAAACAACTCTTAAAAGTGTCTGTTTCAAAGACGATTGTCAACTTGATGGTTGAAGAAGTTTTTTTCGTGTCATCTTGAGTTTCTGTGTCTCACACTGAGCATATGGATTTACAAAAAAGTAGAGGCAAAACCTCTACCCCCTATCATCCTGATCTCCATGGTCCAACAACGTCATTACTGAAATGACAATAAATTAAAGAAAAGGTGTCCTCATTTGCCCGCCACTCTGCTTTCTGTGAAATAAATTAGTTGAGACCTCCGTGAGCAGCACAGCAGTAGGCCGTATTAATATAGTTTTTTCTTGGCAGCGGCTCCATGCAGGAATTCCAGGAGTCAGTGGGACAGACATGCCCACAACATTAAGTACAATAGGCAAAAAAAATCAATAAATTGCGCACAGCGGGGAATGACTGTGTGCGTGTTTGTGTGGGAAATTACAAATGGGAGTTTTGTATTTAGATATCTATGGGCATGTATCTACGTAGATGCATGCACTTCATATTCGTCCATTTAGATCCATCTGTTAAACATTTCAAGTTATGAGAGGGAAACGTAATATAATAAATATAGTTCCTAAATGTGCTTAAAATGAAATGGACCATTTTAAATGTTTTACAGACTTTAATTTACAGACAATTTCATGTTTTTGAGGTTGTTGACCACAGTGAGAGATATGAAAAATATATATATAATATATATATTAGGGTTTGGCCGATAGACCATGCCATCGTCCATCGCAGATGGCTGACAGACATCACGATGTTAAACTGACATCGTGATTCCTCCCCCCACCACCCCCTCTCCCGCAATCCGCCGCATCCCAGTTCCGTGTTCGGAAAGGAAATGGTGTACTACAGAAACCCTAAAGGGAATAAATAGCCTACGAAATGGGAGGATAAAAAAATATATATTTCAATACTTTTTCTCGCAATTATATCGTTGGGTAAGTATAGGCGTTATTTGTTTCACGCTTCAGGCACACCCCTTACCCCGCCTCCCCGCCCCGCGCCCCGATGTCATCATCCATCACGATGTTTCACTGTAGACATCATCCGATGCCAATTTGGTAGACATCGCCCAACCCTAATATATATACAGTCAAACCAAAATGTATTCAGACACCTTCAACATTTCACACATGATCATTATCAGTTTATTCGCTGTAGTTTAGAAAATGGTTAAAAAAAAAATATGACAAGAACTCAGAGTTAAACTGTGTCAGAACAAATTCATCTTGATAATGTCAGATAACACTTAAGCAAAACATGGTCAGGTCAAAGTGTCTGAATAATTTTTTGTCCCAGATTTTTATCAATTTTACTGGTAGTCCACTGTATGAAAAATTGTTGAGTGTAGTATGTCACAGTTTACTTTATTTTGCTATCCTCACTTACATAAATGAGCTATAGTGTGCTGCACCCACTAGTAAAAAATATAAAATGTTATATCTGGTGTCTGAATAATTTTTGGTTTGACTATATATATATATATATATATATATTCTTCATATCTCTCACTGTGGTCAACAACCTCAAAAACATGACATGTAAAGATGGTTAAGAGAGACTTGAATACTGATTCATGAGAATTATGAATACTGATGCAGAAGTGAAAAAGTGAGTATTTCCTGCCAAAGGAAACTAATGGCCATGTGTTTCACACAAGCACACATAAGCATTCTCACATGAATCATTGGACATGTATTTTCTACTCACACACATTTACAATAATTGGCTTTGTGGTGCTCGGCAGGCATGGGCCAGCTGATGTAGCAGATGGTTCAGGCTGGACCCAGGAAGGTGTTTGATGGGTGGAAATAGGTGTATTTAATTGCATGTCAAGTCTGACACCTCTGCCAGGGTTAAAAGGGGCCTGTCTGTTCCTGTGCCTGTTAGCCCTCACAGCTCCTTCAGTCAAGACTCATCACTGTCCCTGGAAATCATTGCTAATAGCACACACACACACACACACTCAAAAACAATAGATCTCCACTGGTTCGACACAGAACCTGGAAATATACATTGAACGTCTCAAAAGAGTGCATTTTATATTTCTAGTTACCTTTAACCAAGTAACAGATTTTGTGCAACCCTAGTAGTTCTATCCAGTGGCGTAGGCAGAATTGTATTTTTGGTCAGGCCTGGGCAAAAGTGAGCGGGCACTAGTAACTAACGGATGGAGTAGGACTCAGTATTCAGGTCATTTCAATCTTTTCTTTGATCCTATGGAAAAATAAAACGTAGAACACAGTTAAAGACACACATAGTAAAACTACTATCTCCATCACCGTCACAAACATGCCCATTGTCAACATAACCTAAAATCATTCACAATAGCCCCAGTCCCTAAATACTGCTACAGATTACAATAGGCCACTTGAACTATAAAGTTAGAAGCTGTGTAGAAAGAAGACCTCATGCCAGGTCATAATGCACATCTGCTCAACTAATACAAATACAAAACACAGACATGAACTTGTATCACTTAAGTCACAACATCTACATACAACATACTGTAGCTACAGCCTGTCCACATACAAAATCTGAGTTAGCAGTTAGAAAGAAAATTAAATACTGCTTTATTTATTCTGAAACAGAAGTCATTTAAAATATTATTTGTATATTGTAATTTTAATTTCATTATTCTACAGTAAATGTGCAAAGATTGCCTATTCAAGGCACTGTATTTCCTCATCATATTTTCTCAAATATATTAGATATAATTGAAGTGTATAAAATTATTTTATTCATATGTCATGTTTGTAATTTTTTTTATTATTATTATTATTATTTGTTAATTCGTTATTTAAATTAATAGGCCATTTATATTCGGAAACAGGTGCAGTTAGTCGCTGGCATTAGTCGCAAATAATCTTTGTGAGGATGACTAGTAACAGCTGGCCTTAAATTCTTTAGACACTGCACACTAAACGACTTTAAACACAGACTAAAAACACTGGCTGAGCCCAAATTACATTCATAATCGGCCTGAGAGTAGTGTGTTCCCGGCTTTACAGAATTTATCTATCTATCTATCTATCTATCTATCTATCTATCTATCTGTCTGTCTGTCTGTCTGTCTGTCTGTCTATTTAAAATATTGTATATTGTAATTTTAATTTCATTATTCTACAGTAAATGTGCAAAGATTGCCTATTCAAGGCACTGTATTTCCTCATCATATTTTCTCAAATATATTAGATATAATTGAAGTGTATAAAATTATTTTATTCAGAAATGTCATGTTTGTAATTTTTTTTATTATTATTATTATTATTATTTGTTAATTCGTTATTTAAATTAATAGGCCATTTATATTCGGAAACAGGTGCAGTTAGTCGCTGGCATTAGTCGCAAATAATCTTTGTGAGGATGACTAGTAACAGCTGGCCTTAAATTCTTTAGACACTGCACACTAAACGACTTTAAACACAGACTAAAAACACTGGCTGAGCCCAAATTACATTCATAATCGGCCTGAGAGTAGTGTGTTCCCGGCTTTACAGAATTTATCTATCTATCTATCTATCTATCTATCTATCTATCTATCTGTCTGTCTGTCTGTCTGTCTGTCTGTCTAGTAAAGACTATCTGAAACATGCTAGCAATGTGATAATATGTGCTAGCAAATGCATAGAAACACTCTGGCAACCATTCAAGAACAACCTACCAACCACATAGCAACACCCTAGCAACCACTCAGAATACCCTAGCATCTGCATAGGAACCACCCCACAGCCTTCAAAACCTTCAAACTGCAAACTTCAAACCTAATTCAAATTACTTCAAACTGGAAAAACTTCATATTTCAAGCTTTCAAAACTACTACAAACTTTATTTTAACCTAGTTGTATTTTATTATTCACATTTATTTAATTTATTAATTTTTTATTTCCTTCTTACCTGCAGATCATTTTTGGAGTGCACTCCAGTATGATTGTGAAAATAATTCGAAGAAAATAAATACATACATACATACATTAATTCTAAAATTCATTCTAAAATTCATTTTGGAATCAAAATTTGGTATCACTTTATTTTACAGTTCAGTGTACCTACCTAAGAAAGTGCTGGGTAGTATAAGGTAACTACATGGTTAAGGTTAGGTTTAGGGGTAGGTTCAGGGTTAGTACCTAGTTATTACTTAGTTGTTGTAATTACTATAATAACTACATAGTAGGAAGAAGACCATAAAATTAAGTGCTACCCAAAATGTAACCAAAATTGAAATCAAAACTCCCTCGTTCCTACTGTGCACAATTCATCAATGTGGGTTACTCTAAAGAAAGTTATTTCTAATATTTCATTAAATATGAGAAATTCCCACAATGCAGTTAGTGTACTATAAGTCATGTACTATTTTATCTTCCAAAGAATATTCTGCTTTATATGGAATTAGGGGTGTGCTATATCATACCATCCACGATAATACCGGTATAAATTTTTACATTAAAAAAAAGTGTCATATCACGATATCAGTGATATAGCGACATGATGACGTATGGATGATTTATGTTCCCTACACAACAACAACACCACCACAAACCCAATAGGTGTGTTCGACTTGAAGCAGCGCTGCGCAGACTGATCGGTGTATGACATCAAAGTAAGAGAGCGGTTCTAGAGCATATTTGTGCGCACACTCTTACCTTCAAAAATAGACGAGGCACATATCTTATCCACCCCTATATGGAATACCGTTAAATTATTTGCAAACACTATTTCATGTTTCCTTTAGGCATGAGTTATATATTAAATATACACCCCTCAGCTTAAAAGAAGAAATAATGGCACAAAACTGGGAAACTATTCATATGACAAAAAATGGTACAATGTTGTTTAACCAGTGCAGTTAGTTGTAGGCTCTAAACTGTTCTTGCATCATCCAAAGCTTGTAAAGTCTGTTGTATCTTCCAGTTTTACACTGTTCTTTACCTTTGCCAAAAAGGTGCATGAAATCCCATGCAATATCCTTCAGATTATCCTATGATTGAATCCTACTGGGTCACTCCAACCTGAAACAAAGAAACAATGAGTTGAGATGCCCGTATGAAGCCTGGCATCGCCGAGATTCCAAGCAAGGATTAGTCTCTGGGATCAGTGGAACAATCACTCACCAAATACTTCATTAAAACCTGCCATACAGCCCTCAGTGCTCAGCTGGGCAAAAATAAAGAGAAGCTGACATTAACACTGTTGCCAGGCACACAGGCTTTTTTTAATTGAAAAAGTGGAAAATGCTTCTTTTATCTGGTTGTTGAGGATGGCAGATGTTTAGTGTTGCAAAAGCAGGTCAGTGGAAGCGTAAACGCACATGAACTTTCGCTCAATAATTTTGCTAATTGCTTTCTTGAAGTAATGACCTGTGTCTTTTAACACAATGTGTGCGATACTGAAGCGTCCATATGAAGAAAAAGATTTATGATTGTGGCCTAAGGACACTGCACACATTGTTTAGAGAAGCTAATACTGCCTTGGAAGGTTTCCAGTGGTTTTCCTTCTTTTTTTTTTTTTTTAATTCTCACCCATCCTCCTAATTGTTGTTGGCTTTCATAGCTGTAGTTATTCAAAGCTTGTTATTTATGCAAGAAATAATACCACATTATTAAGGAATTATTTGATTTGACACATCTTTTAATTTTTTTTATCTTTACCTGTTTTATTTCTCTCTCTTTTTCTCCTCTATAGTGTGTCCTGGCACTGATAACAAGCTCAGCACGCTGTCGGATTTGGACCAGCAGTACAAAACTCTTCGCAAGTTCTACGAAAACTGTGAGGTGGTCATGGGAAATCTGGAGATCACCAGTATTGAAAGAAACCGCAACCTGTCATTCCTCAAGGTGAGATTATCATTACAGTCTTTAACAGCATTTTATGGATGTCATTATAAACACAATCGAGGAAGGGCTCCTCCAATGGGCAAAATTTAGATTTTTGTCACAGTAAATGGCACATTTAATTTGATGCAAATGAAAATGAGGTTGTAGGGTTAGTGGTGCACTCTGCTCAAAATGCTGTGAAGGTTTTTGGTCACGTGTCCTTTTCACAGCCCATGCTTTTTCCCTATTCAACATTTGTGGAAAATCAGATTTTTTATGTTTTGTCCACTGAACACAAAAGTTCACAAAGGATGCTATGATAGAAATCTAAAACTTGTTCATGTTTCAGGTACCTCTTTACTTGGAAAAAAATACTCTTTTCCATTAAACAAGTAAGTTATGACAGCCTAATTTCAAGTAGTGCTTTTTTTCCCTTAAATAAACCATTTTTTAATGATCTCTACTGGGGAAAAAAAAAATGGTTCAGTTGGTAAGCCAGTAGCTTCAAGGGGGCCACAAGATTACTTTAAAGTGATAGTTAACCCAAAAATGAAAATTCTGTCATCATTTACTCACTCTAATACAACAAATGAGTTTCCTTCTATTGTTGAGCACAAAAAGATTTGTATTTTAATATATATATAAAAAATATATTCTTTTTGTTTTTTGTTAGTTTTTTTTGTTTTTAGTAGACATGGTATAATCTTTGTTCTCTTCTCATGTTGCTCTTGCATATCAGGGTAATTGTGGGACCTGCAAAGAATACGGGCTCAAGTCTGCATTTCCTTTGATTATCTCAAAACTAATATAGTGTAGTGCTCAGGGATGGGGGAAATTAATCAAAACCCTCTCAAGTTTCTGAATGTGTATTAATAATGTCCTAATCGTTAAAAAAGAGAATGGGAAAAAAACACAATTTTAAAGTTTTAAGGCAGGGGTCACCAAACTCGGTCCTGAAGGGCCGGTGCCCTGCAGAGTTTAGCTCCAACCCTAATCAAACACATCTGAACCAGCTAATCAAGGTCTTACTGGGTATGCTTGAATTTTCCAGGCAGGTGTGTTGAGGCAAGTTGCAGCTAAACTCTGCAGGACACCGGCCCTCCAGGACCAAGTTTGGTGAGCCCTGTTCTAAGGAAACAAAGTTGGGTAAATGTTTTGCTTCCGCCAAGTAGTTTGGAGAACAGTGTAATGTATTTAAATACAGTCTAACACATAATCTATATCATAAGTTACATATAAAATGTATATACTGTATATTAATGTACTTTTTCCGTTTTTGCGTTGTCCGTTTGTCTCACATGGATGGAGCTGCTAAAATGTGTCTTGCTTTAGAGTGGTGGCCTTCTCTAGATGTAAAGATGTTCATACACTACTGTTCAAAGCAGAGAAGTTCACAAGTCTTTAACTTGGAGTCCGAGTCAAGTCTGAAGTCTTTAACCTGGAGTCCGAGTCAAGTCTGAAGTCTTTGTCGCTGGAGTCTGAGTCAAGTCTCGAGTCTTTGGTCACGAGTCCGAGTCGAGTATCAAGTCATTTAATGGCTTTGTCGCTGGAGTCTGAGTCAAGTCTCGAGTCTTTGGTCACGAGTCAGAGTCGAGTCTCAAGTCATTTAATGGCTTGCTAAAAAATCCCATTCAGAATCTTCATGTATTGAAATCTTCCTAATTACGAAGCTGTTTTATGGCTATAGACAAAATATATAATCTATGATCTGCTTTGTAAAAAAAGAGGTGTTAAGATGTAAGGTTAATGTACATCCAGCCTGTTACTTATATGTTTTAATCCATTACCATGTTCAAAACAGTTTTCTGTAATTAAATTCTATAATAAGAGTCCGATCTACCATGACACAAGGAAATATTTGACACAGATATTACAAAACCATACAAATAAAGTATTTCTTTATGATATAAGTCAGGGGTATTCTATTTAATTTCCAAGAGGCACGGCCTCTATATTTTCTTCCAAGCAAAGGTCCGGACAAAAAAAATAAAAAATTACATGTATTGTAGTTTTACATTTAGATACATGCGAGGCCATGTGACAAAAAAATAAATAAAAATACTGTTTCTTATTGTCACGAGTGCATTGCTGAGTGGAGTGAGGAGCAAGGAACGGAGAGAGACGAGGAGTACATCAATCCAAATGGGTTTAATTAAGACAGGGAACACTATTTAAACACATGACAAGATGAGGGGATGACGAGACACACCTGGGATCAATGAAAACAAACTGGGAACACCTGGGATTAAATCAACATAATCAGGACAGGAACAGGAAACTAACCAAATATGGGCATAAACACTGTGGAGCGAGCTCTGGGGCTGGCAGGCTAGACTGAGGAACCGCCGGCGGGCTTGCCACAGGTGCAGCCGGCTGACTTGACTCGGGAACGGCCGGCGGGCTGGAGAGAGTCGCGGTCTGCGGTCTTGACTGAGGAATGGCTGGCAGAGGGGTTCCGGATCGGAGACTCTCTAGACACCGGATGACTGTCTCCTTCCAGTCGAGGTCGGCGGTGTCTGGGAGCTCCGTGGACTGATGGAAAGTCATCCCGAGCCGGAACAGCGTCACGAGGGGTTCCCCCTCGAGGGAGCTGGCGAA
>NW_015631794.1:274910-279647 GCF_001515625.1 Sinocyclocheilus rhinocerous
CTTGACTCGGGAACGGCCGGCGGGCTGGAGAGAGTCGCGGTCTGCGGTCTTGACTGAGGAATGGCTGGCAGAGGGGTTCCGGATCGGAGACTCTCTAGACACCGGATGACTGTCTCCTTCCAGTCGAGGTCGGCGGTGTCTGAGCTCCATGGGTCATCTCGAGCCGGAACAGCGTCACAAGGGTCTTCTCGCAAAGACAATCAGGTCGGGGCTCGCCTGAGCCATGGCGATGAACAAGGCTCATTCCTCCATGTAGGCGGGGAGCAACGAAAAGTAAAACAAAAAAACGTATAGAACAAAAACAAGAACACGGGAGAAGGGGCGCCGCTTACTTTTCTGTTTTAGGTCCGGTATTCTGTCACGAGTGCACTGCTGAGCGGAGTGAGGAGCAAGGAATGGAGAGAGACAAGGAGTACATCAATCCAAATGGGTTGAATTAAGACAAAGGAACATGGAACACTCACGCTATACATGTAGACATGAACAGTACCAGACGCTGAACTAAAGAGAGGAAACACTATTTAAACACATGACAAGACGAGGGGATGACGAGACACACCTGGGATCAATGAAAACAAACTGGGAACACCTGGGATTAAATCAACATAATCAGGACAGGAACAGGAAACTAACCAAATATGGGCATAAACACTGGGACACAGGGAGCACATAGGAAACAAAACACAACACAAGCCTGACATATATACTATTTTAATATTTTACTTAAAAACAGGATCTAGCCTACTAAAAACAATATAGCTAATCAAAACGTTCTCATCTTGAGCAGAAAAAAAGATAATTAACAGTTTCAAAGTTTAAATTCCATCCTAGCCATCTATCAACAATTTTCCCAATTATAATTAGGCCTAGATATTGTTTTTTTTTTATGTTCTTAGCCTACAGATTAATAATGCTAAATGTCAGAATAACGTCTTGTCACATCTGGTTTGAATAGCTAGTCAGAGTCATAGGTTACAGATACTATAACCTCTATAGTAAGAAAAATAACTATATTTGCAACATTGTTTTTTTCTGCTGTGTTTTAGTGAAAGTAATCTATAATTTTGCTGCTCACCGTATTTCTGTTGTTGATAAAATAACCGCGTTATCCGCAGCTCTTGAACCTGGCGCCGGCGCGCGTCTGGAGAGAGAGAGAAAGCGCACAGAACTGAAAGGGCTTGAATAAAGCGTGTTTGGCTTTAGATAAAAATACTAGAATATATAGCGCTGAAAGATATTTACCACAAACGACCCTGAGCGCTTATGTGATCCGCTCCGCTGTTTTGATGCGCTGCTCACTTAAAATGGTGCTGCTACAGCTCGCGGTCCGGATGGATGCAGCGGTGCGGATGCGGTCCACCTTTTTAAAATCAGTTATATAAGTATTTAAGGTTAAAAGACTTCAGTTGCTTTTAAAATATTCACGAGTCCTTTTCCTCGAGTCGAGTCAAGTCTGGAGTCATTTCAGGTCGAGTCTGAAGTCAAGTCTGAAGTCTATAAAAATGTGACTCGAGTTCGAGTCACTAACTCGAGTGCCCATCTCTGGTTCAAAGGTTATTTTATCAAAAATACAGTAAAACGTTAAATTTGTGAAATATTATTAAAATTTCAAATAATTATTTTCTGGTTTGCTGTATTTTAAAATTTAATTGATTCATGTGAAACAAAGCTGAATTTTCAGCATCATTACTCCAGTCTTCAGTGTCACATGATCATTCAGAAATCATTCTAATATGCTGATTTGCTGCTCAAGAAACATTTCTTCTTATTATATGGTAATAAGAAATGTTAAAATAGCATCCTAGCATCTTGTGATAGGTTAGAATGTTAGAGACTTTGATTGACAGCTCATTAAAATCTCATCAAGCCACCTGATTGTTACATGCCAGCTGAGTGGGAACATCAAGTTCACTGTCCAAGCAAGCACAGTAGAGAACAGATAACTTTTGTCTGCAACAGAAATATGTGAAAAATGTAAACTGTGTGGGTTGATGTTGTTCAGTCGTGTAGTATTTTGCAGACCGAGCAGGAATTCCAGCACAATGGGGCTTTCCTCCGGTGTAATAATGCTTCAGTTGTTCTGGCTGGCTCTTGTTCTTTTACACGGGTCATTCACTCCAGTCTCTACGGTCGTTGTGAAGAGTGAAGTGGTTTCAGGCAGTAGTGAGGAAGTTGAAATTGTCTTGAAAGAATATCAGTATTGCACTCATACAAAAATCTACTGCTCCACAGTCTCAGAGGAATGTTTTTTTTATTTAATTTTTTATTATATAGTTCATACATTATGTTATTAGTGGAAACCGAAAGGAAATTACAAGTACTAACATTAAAGGAATTCAGGATTTAGTACTAGTTAAACTCATGCAGCAATCACTGCCCAAAACGGTTGAGACATGACATTTAATTAGATTTGCTGATAAATGCAATGCAGAGTCAAATATAAATTAGGCGTGCTGTTGCGTGTATGTGCTTAGAATGTTGATTCGAGTGATCTGTAATATATAATTTTCTTTTTATAGATTTTTCTATGTAGTCACATCAACACAAGCATTATAATTTGTCTGGAAATGAAGCTTCTGTGAAGATAATCACGATGAGATATGTAATAAAATATTTTCTACCATCTCATTTTAAAGGTTACATGGAAACATATACCCTCTTTGTTTTTTTCTGTTTGCATCAGTTTCTGTTGGCTAATTAGCAATATGTTAAATGTGTCTTCAGTAGGGTTGGGTATCGTTAGAAATTTTCCGGTTCTGATTCCGGTTCCATTTAAATGAACTATTTATTTATTTTTTTTACAATTTTACCTTCATTGAATGTAGTGTTGCCCCTATTTTACAAATAATAATGCAGTCAGGAGATGGTGTGATGCAATGAGTGGTTTCCACATTTTTAAACATTTAAAATGCGTGAAAATAAATATTTTCAATCACTTTGTTTGTCACACTTGAAATGACCTGTACACTAAATAATCTAACCGTCATACTTACATAACAATAGCAGTCTATTTATTTAGTGGTCCAAGTTGAAGTCAGTATGTATATTAAAGGGGTCATATGATTCTGCTAAAAGGAACATTATTTTGTGTATTTGGTGTAATGAAATGTGTTTATGCGGTTTAAAGCTGCATTTGACAGGGTATGCCAGGGACAATCTCATCCATATTGCTATAAAATATAGCATTCTGTGTAGAATTCAAATAGCTCCTATACATTTTGTGGTCTGCGCCGACTCGCGCATGTGATCCGCTCCGTGCTATCGTGTCTCTGGACCGGAGCAGAGTGTGTGGATCGTGCGGTCGTTAGCGTGACACAGCGCGAAACCAGACTTATTTTTTTCCTCAATGGAAAGCATATTTACACTGTTTGAATCGTTCCCTGTCCTCTATATAGTGCACTACGTGCCATTCACTGTACCGAAAATACTAATTCTGTGGACAAGTGACCGATTTCAGCCTTATTTAAAATAGACTTCAGCGTCTATTTTATAGTGTAGGGGGCGGGCGCTTCGGATTCTAGAGAGCATTTGATTAGACAGAAAGTTTGATGAGAAGCTGAAGTACGATGTGACGTAAAAAAAAATCGTTGAGCCGGTTTGGCGGAAGTGACGAACTGCAAGCTTTGAATGCTTATATCTTCTAAATGCGAATTTTGTCACTGTTTTGGAGCACACTGCCTTATAGATAACCTGAAGACTAACATATTGATACTAACACCCAAAAAACTTTAATTTTGATTTCATACACTGCACAAAACACTGCATTATTAAAAAATAAATAAATTTAAAAGTAATAATAAAATAAAAAAGTGTTTCAATGTATAATTGTATATCATTTCATGTAGGTTGCTGAAAAAAAGGCTACACATAATTTTTTGGAACCTTTATTTTTAAGAGTGTAGAACTTTTCTATTTTATAAAAGGCTCTTTATAGTGGAACAGGGGTTTTCAGATTATTAAAATGTTTTTCACACTAAGAAAAAACATTATTTTAACAGCTGGTTACTACAAGGTTCTTTTGGGAACCCCAAATGGTTCTACGGCATTGCTGTGAAAAACTTTTGGATTTTTAAGAGTACACTGAAAAAGAAGTAGAAACAAATTTCAGTCAGAAATTGCTAGTAAACTTCACAAATGACAACAAAATGGCAAGTAACACATTGAATTAAATAATAAATTTTGAAGTAGGAAGACTGAAATTATTTTGTAAAGCGTACTCCAATATGTTTTATTTACAACTTTGAAATATCTTTTTTATAATGTTGTTCTGAATAAATTAAATTAAATTAAATTAAATTAAATTAAATTAAATTGTGAATTTTGTATCCTACAATTTTGACTTTTTCTCATAATTATGAGTTTATATCTCACAATTTGGACATCTTTCTCGCATTTGTGAGTTTGTATCTCACAATGTGGACTTCTTCTCTCAAAGTTATAAAGTCAGTTATAAAGTTTATTATTTATAATAATAAGAGTTATAAAGTCAGAATCGCAAAATATAAACTTGATATCTCTCACTTTTGGGAAGAAAAGTTTGAATTGTGAAATATAAACTCGCAATTGAGAGAAAACAAAATCTGAATTGTAAGATAAAAAGTCACAATTACCTTTTTTTCCTTTTTTTTTTTTATTCCATGGTAGAATCAAATGTAAACTCAGAATTTTGAGGGGGAAAAGAAGTCAGAATTGCAACATACTGTATATAAGCTATATATATATATATATATATATATA
>NW_015631794.1:282387-288464 GCF_001515625.1 Sinocyclocheilus rhinocerous
TTAGTGTGACACAGCGCGAAACCAGACTTCTTTTTTTCTTCAATGGAAAGCATATTTACACTGTTTGAATTGTTCCCTGTCCCCTATATAGTGCACTATTTGCCATTCACTGTACAGAAAATACTAATTCTGTGGACAAGTGACCGATTTCAGCCGCGGCTTCAGCGTCTATTTTATAGTGTAGGGGGCGGGCGCTTCGGATTCTAGAGAGCATTTGATTGGACAGAAAGTTTGATGAGAAGCTGAAGTACGATGTGACGTCAAAAAAATCGTTGAGCCGTTTTGGCGAATGTGACAAACTGCAAGCTTTGAATGCTTATATCTTCTAAATGCGAATTTTGTCACTGTTTTGGAGCACACTGCCTTATAGATAACCTTAAGACTAACATATTGATACTAACACCTAAAAAACTTTAATTTTGATTTCATGGGGACTTTAAAGATGCGACGCGGCGCGTCTGTGGAGTGCGCGTAATGGGAAACAATGTGCTCATTAATTAAAGAGGCAGGGCGGCGTTTCTGTTATTTGGTTTGTGACATCCTTTACGGGAAACGCCGGTGCAAGGCTGCTCACAGCGCTTGGTCACGTGTCGCACCAGAACCGTGTTCGGAACCGAAACTTAGAAATTGCTCACAGTTCCGGTTCTTTTCAAAAAACAGAACAGGTTCTGAATAAGAACCGGTTCTCGGTTCCCAGTACTAGTCTTCAGACACATTTAAAGTCGATATGAAATAGAAATTGACCCTATTTACTTTACTATATACATTCCTGGTCTTATTTTACACAATTCATCTGTCCACATTTTTCCAAAAATAAGAAATAAAAATAAAAAAATTATCGTGTATAACTTAAGGTCTGACATGACTTATAATTTTGTCACCAAACCCTCTCAACCAAATTATTTAAAGTGAATATCTAGTTTCACATAGAAATATTTAAAATTTCATTTACACATTTAAAGTCGACATGAAATAAATATTGACCCTAGTTACTTTACTATACACATTCCTGGTCTTATTTTACACAATTGATCTGTGCACATTAAAAAATAATAAAAAAATAAAAAATCTTCTTTAACTTGGTCTGACATGACTTTTCATTTGGCTGACGTCACTAAACCCTCTTAGCCAAATGATTTAAAGTGATTTCCAGTTTCACATAGAAATATTTAACATTTCATGTTGACTTTAATGTATTTTTATCTAAATTTTTTTCAAAGATTCAACAGTTTTACTTAAATTAAAATCCTTTGAAATCAAATTGCTTTTCTGTAGGCAGAACTGTGATTTGTCATTAATCAAACTCACCGATATGAGAGGTGATTGTTCTGTTCACTGGTTTTCTCAGTGTTCACATTCATATTTGATACTTACATTCAGCTTTCAGTGAGTTTTATGCTGCTGATTATTATTTTATTTATTTTTCCCCTATTGTTAAACTGCATTGTTTGAACTCAAATTTCCAAATTCTGCTTTTAAGGATCTCATAGAATCAATGATATGAACTATTGTTGCATCTGGTTCGTGTGCCTTTGAAAGCTGAGAAAACTTTAATGCACATTTCAAATTTACAGTCTTTCTCTTCCAGGAAAACAGAGCATTCACGGGCATCCAAGTTTTTGTCCAATCAAATCCTCTCTAGAATGAGAATGCCCCTCCTGCCTCCGAATAACAATAACAAGTAGAAAATCATTGTTCATGACTGTGATGTAAAGCTATTAGCTATTTTAAAAGAAATGTGTCCCGTCTGAACATCCTGCATCAACAGGAAATACAGTACATAAACCAAGGAAGGAAAACAGTGCTAGATATAAAGTGATTTATGTATTTGCCAGATGCTTTTATTCAGAGTAACCGGCATTGCATTCACGGTATACATTTAGTCTTTCATGCATCACACTGTAAAAGACAATATGATCGATAAGTCTTGGCAACATATCTTTTTCCATTACTTTAACTCATTTAAATAAATTACCTAATTTTGATTTCATTTTTAAGTCATACAAATATCAATTCAATGTCAAGTCAGTTTTATTATATTTTATTTGAAATAACGTGTACAGCCAATTTGATTAAACTTAAAAAATGTAAGAATGTTCTTTTTTAGTTGATGGCTCCACTCAGGAATGTATTTTCATGTGGTCTTTCATGCATTTTAATTTAATTTTCTGAACATCTATTTGTGTTTTCTGCACCCTTCATATCTACAGCTTTCTGTGTAGCTCAGTGTAAAGGCCGCTTGCACACTCACAAGTGAATTTAAATGGGGCCTGTAATTTAGCTGGTGAGTGAGACAAAAAAGCCAGTTGACTCCTGGATTTCTGCTCTTAAGTTTTAGACATCCTGCATTTTCACACTGAAATAAAATGTAGAAGAAGTTCTTTCAGTGATATGCTGTCCAGAGTAAGAGTAGGACTGTTGGATGAAGTATTAATTACTGTAATGTACTAACAGCTCTGCCTCATTATCACTCTGTCACTGTGAGATGTTCAGGCAGTTTCAGTGCAGAGCCTAACTGCGAGTTTTAAGTGAGTCATTTGTTAAGGCTTGCACTTCACTAACGCATTGGTACAGCATTAGCAATTTAAG
The DNA here is from genome assembly GCF_001515625.1 of Sinocyclocheilus rhinocerous. Taxonomy (NCBI): domain Eukaryota; kingdom Metazoa; phylum Chordata; class Actinopteri; order Cypriniformes; family Cyprinidae; genus Sinocyclocheilus; species Sinocyclocheilus rhinocerous. The sequence goes on from NW_015631794.1 coordinate 284,977, forward strand.
TATGTCTGAGTTGTATTTATGTTTTGATAATTTTATACTCATTTCTTGAATATGCATGCAAGATTTTGTATGTTTGTTTGTCATTTGCTGATTTAAATGCCGTATGATTCACAGGGAATGAATCTTAGAAAATGAACACGCTGTGCTAACATTGTTACTTTCCAACTTGATATGATTTTTTTAAAAGAAAAGTTCAACCAATAATGTAAATTTGCTAAAAACTTTATTCACCCTCAGACCTTCCAAAATGTAGATGAGTTTGTTTCTTAATTGGAACAGATTTTGATAAATTTACCATTGCATCATTTGCTCCCCAATGATTCCTCTGCAGTGAATGGGTGCCGTCAATGAGAGCAAACAATTGATAAAAACATCGCAATAATCCACATGTAATCCACACAACTCCAGTTCAACAATTAATATCTTATTTTTCGTGAAGTGAAAAGCTACATGCTTGTAATAAACAAATCCATCATTAAGATGTTATAAAGTTTTCATTTTTAATGTTTCTTTATGAAGTTTGACACAATGAATACGAAAATCACATTACACTTTTTTGTAACATTAACAGTGCTCATAAAAACTAATATATATATATTATGGACTGGTATTTTGATCAAAAGTGATTAATTCAATTTAGAACGCCTTAATGATTGATTGATTGATTGATTGACTGATTGATTTCCATGAAGAAACAAACTCATCTACATCTGGGATGAACTGAGGGTGAGTAAAGTTTCAGCAGATTTTAATTTTTAGGTGAAAAAGAGGTTTGGGCAAAAAGAAAGTATTTCATAATATTTTATAAACATAAACAGCCATATAATTGTGCATAGATAGAATACATGTTAAAATAGTTTCTCCTATCCCAGAATATGAACCACAACTGTGAATCTACTTTACTATGGTAATTGAGGCTGACTCAGCCAAGTTACATAGCCTATAAATAGCTCCATGGAAACCCTATATTCTAAAATGATAATACATTTCTTTTTTCTTTTTTTTCACAATTTTTGTGTTTATTTTTGCCGAACTCTGGTTTACTGGTGTCCCATGGTCCTGTTTATGTGACACAATGGGTCTGTTCCAACATTTAATGAGCTGCCTTACTGCTTACCGCCAATATAGGCAGCTGTCTTCTAAGACAGTATTCAAACAGAGATGGAACCCTCTACATAGGTAGCAACTCAAATAGTGATTTATACAAGAGACTCTGCTCACAATAGATTGCAATAAAGTTTGACATTAACATATTGCTAAGCTAACTTATTGGCCTCTTCAAAGTTGATGCCTTGTGGGCATAAAAATAAATTGCACACAGAAAAATATCTGACAATTTAAATAAAATAAATAAATAAATTGTTAAAAAATTGCTTTCTATTTATTTATACATTTAAATAAGTATTTATTTTATTGTTATACTTTTTCTTTCTTTAACTTTTAAGTACATAATTGGCCAAAAGTTTGAATAATTTTTTTTTTTAGATAAAGTAATGCTTTATTCAGCAATGATGCATTAAATTGAAATTATTTTTTTTATTATTATAATATTTCATAATATTACTGTTTTTACTGCATTTTTTTGGTCAAATAAATGCAGCCTTGGTGAGCATTAGAGACTTCTTTCAAAAACTCTTACCGGCAGTTTACATTTAAAAATCTTAAATCTTACAATTTTCACTCAGCTCATCGCAGTGTATTGCCTTGTCTGCAAAAGATACATAGGATGCATGAGATGCTGGCTTATTTGCCAAAACAAAGTATTCAAGCTATCTTAGAAGCTGCCTTCCATTTGGAACTGGAAGTGTGATCATGCTGTTTAACTAGGCAGTTCACTCTGTTTTGGAACAGAGCTAATATTTCACAGTTGCACTGGCAGTAAAAAGCTGTTTTTCAAACAATTCAATTTTTCAAAACTTACATTCAGACAAAAAAAAACAAAAAAAAACAGGCCCATTGGGTGGACCATTATTGCTATCCAGTCTAGGATTCCCTTGTAGATTATTATTACTGTCCTGCTTTTTTTTTTTTTTTCATCTACAGCATTTTTAAAATGGGAACTATTAAAGTAGGCAAAAGACTAGGTAATATTTATATCATTTCAAGGATGTGTTTCCTACAGCAAATGTTTGAGCACAGGCCAGAGCTTTTTAAACTCTTCAGTTTGTGATAATGCACAGGCCATATATATATTGGGTCAGTATGAACCAGACTGTATGATGGATAGTTCTGTGTCCAATGCCCCGCAGCGGTGTAGAGTTGTGTCCTTATTAGTGGGTAAACAGATGGGAGGATGGCTAAGGTGAGCTGATGTTTGAGATGCTGCTGGAAACTGCAGCACAACAGCTTGTCCTGTTCTATTAGAGTTCATGCTTGGTGACGTGGCTATACATTGACTTGGTTATAAACTCTAGTAAGCCACCTACCTAGAAAGCATTTTTAGACACCCTAAGTGGATTCTTGATACTGTGTGCTAGTCTAAACCGCAAGATAATGTCAATTTGGCTTAAATCTAAGGCAGCATCACACATATTCTTCACAGATAAAGCAATCCCAAAATGCGTTGCAAATTTTACTAAAATAATGCAGTAAACATTAATTTAACAACATCAGTTGAAATATAAAATATAAACCCTAATTTACCCAATTAATTAGAAAAAAATAGAAACATGTTTCAGCAATAAATAAATAAATAAATCACTATAATTTATAAGATAGATTGTTGTCGTTGTTGTTGTTAAAGTTTTTACACTTTAATACGAGAGACGTGCAGATCCATATGCAAGCTTTTTATTAAAAGACGTGGTCACAAACACAGGCAGGGTCAAAACACCAGCGAACTGGTATGGTACGGGCAAAACACAAGAGCAGTCCAGTAAACGGGCGTGGGTCGATCGACGGTGAACAATATCCAACAGGGCAAGGCAAAGAGAGATAATCCAGGTACACAGCAATAATCCAGTCAGGGGCAAACAGAGTCCAAACGGCAAGACGAAGGGGGTAATCCGAAATACACAGGCGAGAATCAAAACACGGGAAAAACAGACAAGGCAAGACTATGAATAAACTGGGAAATATAGAGCAGGCTCCGTAAAGTAGCTATCAACTAAACAGTGATAAACGCTAAACAATACTCGGCAGTGAATGGTGGTGTGAGAAGGATAGATTGACAGTTCATTAGTGGTTTATGTGGCACTGACAGGGGTAATGGGACAGACATGGTTTGTAGTTTCTGAGCTCATGACAGGCAGGGTTAAGAGTTCAGCAGTGGGTCTTTGGGCTGTGACAAGGCCACTAGAGCCTACAGGAAGCTCGGGTAAAGTTTCTGGGGTCGTAACTGAATTATTGGGGCAAATTACAGGTTCATTTGTTGTGACTAGACGGACGGACAGTTCACAATCAGCCTCCATGGCTGGTTCAACACGAGACAAGAGATCATAAACGGCCCCCATAGCCTTAACAGACAGGCCAGAGGGCCACCGATGGCC
>NW_015631794.1:288781-289934 GCF_001515625.1 Sinocyclocheilus rhinocerous
CTCATGAAGATTAGCTGTGACTTGACTTGACTCAGGAATGGAAGCTGTGACTTGACTTGACTCATGACGATCAACTGTGACTTGACTTGCCTCATGAAGATCAACTGGGACTTGACTTGCCTCATGAAGATCAGCTGTGACTAGACTTAACTCAGGAAGATCAGCTTTGACTTGACTTGACTCATGACGATCAACTGTGACTTGATTTGTTTCAGGATTGGCAGCTGTGACATAACTGGGCGCTGTTGTGTCCGCCATTTTGCGATCAGGCTCCGCTGTTGCCGCCATTTTGTGAGCGTGCTCTAGTGCGGCTGCCATTACACGAGTGAGTGCGGGGTCGCGTTCCTCCGCGACACCCACAGTGAACGATGAACCAACAGTCAACAAAGCATAGTCCATTTTGAGCGGCTGATTAATGCCCTCACAAAAGAAATCTATGAGCACACAGTCAGGCAAATCAGAATAATTAGCGACCTCTAAATACTCTTGAATATAGCTCTCGAGCGATCGTGTGCCCTGCTCAAGAGCTAATAAGTCTTTCGGTGTCCATACCTGGCCAGTGCCCTGTAGAAAAGCTGCTGGATCTTTGTGGGGCCGAGTATTCTGTTACGGAGCTGACGAGACGAGAGACGTGCAGATCCATATGCAAGCTTTTTATTAAAAGACGTGGTCACAAACACAGGCAGGGTCAAAACACCAGCGAACTGGTATGGTACAGGCAAAACACAAGAGCAGTCCAGTAAACGGGCGTGGGTCGATCGACAGTGAACAATATCCAACAGGGCAAGGCAAAGAGAGATAATCCAGGTACACAGCAATAATCCAGTCAGGGGCAAACAGAGTCCAAACGGCAAGACGAAGGGGGTAATCCGAAATACACAGGCGAGAATCAAAACACGGGAAAAACAGACAAGGCAAGACTATGAATAAACTAGGAAAGATAGAGCAGACTTCGTAAAGTAGCTATCAACTAAACAGTGATAAACGCTAAACAATACTCGGCAGTGAACGGTGGTATGAGACTGATTTATATAGTGGGTGTAATAGCTTTCAGGTGAGCGTGTGATTGGTTACAGCTGTGTGCAATCAGTGCAATGGATGATGGGAAATGTAGTCCAGGGTATAGTGTAACAGTCTGTGTAGTGTGAGAGTC
>NW_015631794.1:289954-294164 GCF_001515625.1 Sinocyclocheilus rhinocerous
ACAGCGGAGCAGAAGACCACCAGAGCCAGACAGCAGACCACCACACCATGGTGAGCGGATGGAAGTCCATTGACAGGATTCATGACAATAACAGTATTTATCTGTAAAGTTACATTAAATATAAGGTACACATACTATTGCACTTTCTGTACTGGTAAGGAAACTTACTGTTAACCAATAAACAGGTTTTTATAGTAGCATTTTTACAGTGTTGAATATCTGTCTTGTGTGAATCTTAAATGTAATGAATTAATTTTGCTTTTGAAAGTAAATTTTTTAAAGAAATTAGTTTGTTTGTTTGTTTGATTGATTGTTTGTTTTAATAAATTAATACTTTTAACCAGCAATGACATATTACAGAGATCAAAAGTGACAGTAAATACATTTATAATGTTACTAAGATCTATTCAATCTATTTTAAAAAATCCTGAAAAAAATTGCATCAGTTTCGACACAAATAATAAGCAGCACAACTGATTTCAGAATTGATAATAATAAGAAATGTTTCTTGAACTTCAAAGCAACATATTAGAATGATTTCTGAAGGATCATATGACACAGAAGACTGGGGTAATGATGCTGAAAATTCAACTTTGCATCACAAGAATAATTTTTTATATATATATATATATATATATTAAAATAGAAAATAGTTCATTGAAATTGTATGAATATTTCTCAATATTACTGGTTTTACTGCATTTTTTATCAAATAAATGTAGCCTTGGTAAGAGACTTTTGAGAGTTTGAACTGTAGTGTCTGTAGCCGCCTAGGTAGTAGACAGTGAGGCAGTTTTGAACATCCCATGTATAGCACTGATAAACTGCATAAGCTAATGTGGAAATAAAATAAAGGCCTTAATTTATCCCGGCTCTGAGGGTGTTATAGTGCCGGTCTCTGACCTGATTGCACTTAATCTCAATCCTTCTGAAAGAAAAGGGCAAAACTGATCACGTATCAGCAGTTAGTAATAACTTCTGCCCTTTCTTAGAAAGCCACTGTTGTTTCCCATTCTAGCCTCTGCAGTTTCTTATTAGATCCGACACAGCACTGTGGCAAGGTCTCAGATGTGAAATAATTTCCTGAGAGCAATTACAGTCACCAGAAATTCCCATGATTGCCATTATATTAAAAGGTATGACTATAAAAGCGAATTATAATTGAACGATCACCATTTATCTGAATAAGGCTTTCTCTACATCACAAGGGGAAATGCTGATCATTTAAGCTACCAGTTTATTGTACATTCATAATAGTTTGAAGCAACCTCAGTATTTTTTCCATGTGTCTGCAAACACCAAGCAAATTGAGTCCAGTCGTTTTTTGTTTTTTTTTGTTTTGTTTTGTTTTTCCCTTCCTTAAAGGGGGGTCATTTATGGGATCTTGAAGGCTTTAAAGTTGCAATGTAACAGAAATGACAAATTATATTTTATTCCGTATTGTGATGTATATTCAAATTGTAAAAGAAAACATTGCTGTTGGGTTGTTTTATTAGTCCACGGGTTGAAGCGACAGTCCAAGTGACAAGTGACAATCCCACCCTCCAGCTCACTTAAAATACATGTACAAGACAATAATGAATCACTCAAAGGTCAGAAAATTCCAATTTATTTTTATGTATCTGTCAGTCTGAGACGTCATTGCTGTGGATTGCATGCTCAAACAAGCTCAAATTTCATTGGACAATGAGAAGTGGAGTGGTAATTTCCCAGTCTTATTCATAAATCAGTTGAAAACTATGTAGCCACTTTGTTTTCAGTTATTTATTTTTTTTACTTTATTATTATTATTTTAAATTTTATTTTTTAGAAAAAGTGAAATGGCTAAAATAGAGGAAGTCACATTCCCCTTCAGGGAACTCGCGTTGCTTCAGAAACGCTTTGGGAATGCCTCTGCGTGACCATGTTCTAAAGCATGTGTGAAATCAGTCCAGTGGAATGGCGAGATGTCACGGGTGAGTCGGGAGTCACGTAGAGACCAGGAACCTTAAAAACGCATCCGAAACAAACAGCGTTAGCTTCTGTGTCTCCAGCAAGCACTCTGTGTGTCAGTCTGAAATATCTGTTGTTTGTCAGTGCCAATGTACAATCACAATATATGGTGAGCAAGAAAAACAAGCAGCACTTTAGACCATGTGTTCTTCTCTGCCTGCGCTAAACATTATGGCTGCAAATAAACACGATCATTGTGTTGTTTGTTTGGGAGCGGAGCACGCACAGTCAGCTCTTGACAGGGTTGACTGTGCATCGTGCTCCCGCTGCAAACGCTCTGCTCCGTCCGGTCACACTTCGGGGAGTGTGTCCTTGTTTGCAGTCTTTGCAGTTCCGGTCCTGCTGTTGCTGAGGCACGGCGGCGATTGAGATCGTGGGGATCGCATGTGGGTCTAGCGAAGGGGTTGGAGATGGGCCTCGCCCTTTCTCTGCCATCACCCCCTGCATCTAGCACTTTCTCTCAGAGTTCGGAAACCCGCACTGCGGTCCCTTCCCCCTCTGAGTGAGACGTTGGTGCTGCAGATATCTTCCTCTGAGGAGGTTGATGTAGTTAACATTGATACAGAAGAGATTGAGGACTCGTCACCTCAGTCTCTTGCATATGAGCAGACTGTATTTTAGATTGCGTATTTCTCCCTGCCCTTACCACTTCATGGGTGGGGATACATGCGATTTATGTGTGGTTTGTTTTGGAGTGGAGCACGCACAGTAAGCTCTTGAGGGGGCTGGCTGTGTTCATTCATTAAATGTTCTGACGTGTACAAGTGTGCACTATCTGGAATGTTTAGCTCTTCTCCCACTGGCGTTTCTTCTTGAGGGGCTGTCCTGCTGTGGGCCAGCTCCTGATATCAGCGCAGCAAGAAGTCCTGATTCCAATGGAGTTAGACTTCTGAGGGCAGGTCCATCTGGGGAAGAATGGTTCACACGGTGCCCGTCTCTCCTCAGTGCCCTTAGGAGGACATTCTCTTGTGGTGCATCGGAGCACAGCGGTCTCCAGCGACAGCAGTTCTCAGTGTCCACCCGGAAACGTGGTGGAACTGGGAGGCTCACATCCTTTGAGAAGGTTATCAAGCAGCCAGTTCGGTTTGTCCCTGCTGGAATTAAACACTCTAGCTATCATAGATAAGAGTCCAGAGGGTCTGGCGTCCTCAGCCCCGCTGATACCCTTGCCATCACCAGTGCTTCGGGGCTCAGTGGGCTCCAACGAGCAAAGTTCCCAGCTGCTGCCTGGCAATGGTTCAGCACGGGAATGCTCATCCCCTGAGATGAGGGCTTTAGAGCCGTCAGGTATGTCGTTCTATGCCGGTAATCTGCTTCAGGGCGCCGAACTGACTACTCCAAATACACCAGAGGCCAGTCTTGAGAGACTGGTTCCCTTAGTAGACCTCTTGGCAGTGTGGAAACTTCTGTCAAATGTGTTTCAATGGGTCCTGCAGGTGGTGTGTCCCGGGCAGGCTCTGGTAGTAGAACAGGAAGTAGTTACTCATGTGAGCAAGGAGGCCACAGAAAGTGTTCCTCCTCTCAAGAGGGTGTCTGGGTTCTACATTCGGTACTTCATTGTTTCATGGAAGGATGGGGGATTGTGTATGATTCTAGGTCTGTGCAGACTGAATCATTCTGTCAAAACATTCACATTCAAGATGCTGATGTTGAAACAGGTTGTGACTTAAATCAGGACTGGTTTGTCGCCATAGAGGACGCATACATCCATATACCCATCCTTCCACAACACAGGAAGTTCCTGAGGTTTGCTTTTGGGGGCAAAGCTTACTTCCTTTTGGTCTAGCACTGTTACCCCGCACTTTCAGCAGTGCATGGATGCAATTCTGGCTCCTCTGGGACTCCAGGGCATCCACATTGAATTACATCAATGATTGGTTGATATTAGCTCAATCAGAGCAGATGGCAGTTCGGCATCGAAATGTAGTTCTCGTTCACATGAAAGAGCTGGGGTTAAGGTGGAACACCAAGAAGAGTGTGCTTTCTCCAGTACAGAGAACCACTTTTCTCTGTGTTGTATGGGTTTCAACAACAATGCAGGCACATTTGTCTCCTGCTTGTGTTATTTGATTCCCACAGCTGTGAACAGTGTGAGGCTGGGCCAGTCACTCACTGTAATACAGTTCCAGAGACTGTTGGGTCTGAATTCAGCAGTGTCTAATGTGATATCTTTTGGCTTGCTGTACGTAAGACCTTTGCAGTGGTGGCTCAGGACCAA
>NW_015631794.1:296506-298521 GCF_001515625.1 Sinocyclocheilus rhinocerous
ACATGAGAGAGTTGGGGTTAAGACTGAACACCAAGAAGAGTGTGCTTTCTCCAGTACAGAGAACCACTTTTCTCTGTGTTGTATGGGTTTCAACAACAATGCAGGCACATTTGTCTCCTGCTTGTGTTATTTGATTCCCACAGCTGTGAACAGTGTGAGGCTGGGCCAGTCACTCACTGTAATACAGTTCCAGAGACTGTTGGGTCTGAATTCAGCAGTGTCTAATGTGATATCTTTTGGCTTGCTGTACGTAAGACCTTTGCAGTGGTGGCTCAGGACCAAAGGGTTTTCCCCAAAGGGGCAACCCACCCCGCATGATCAAGGTCATGCAGCGATGCTTACGTGCCTTAGACATGTGGAAGAAACGTTGGTTCCTGGTTCAGCTGTGAACAGTGTGAGGCTGGGCCAGTCACTCACTGTAATACAGTTCCAGAGACTGTTGGGTCTGAATTCAGCAGTGTCTAATGTGATATCTTTTGGCTTGCTGTACGTAAGACCTTTGCAGTGGTGGCTCAGGACCAAAGGGTTTTCCCCAAAGGGGCAACCCGCTTCGCATGATCAAGGTCATGCAGCGATGCTTACGTGCCTTAGACATGTGTAGACCCTGACCAGGGTCTGTGGAAAGGCCACCATCTCATGTTGGCACTTAAATTGCCTGGTGATGCTGGACGTGTTTTGTGCACTGAAACGCTCCCTTCCAGACCTGAGGGGCCATCATGTGCTTGTCTGCACAGACAACACATCGGTCTGGATACCATGGTACAGATGTGGTTGAGACTGCGTCTGTACACATTTTCCTCGATTGATCTGCTCCCGGGAGTTCTGGAAAGAGTCCGCCAGGATGGGGTCTGTCTATTTCTAGTAGTCCCATTCCGGCCGGCCTGAGATTAGCTCTCAGACCTAGTGTCTCTCCTCGATGACTCTCCCTAGGAGATTCCAGTCAGGAGGGACCCTCTGACTCGGTCAGGGGATGGAATCGTTCATCCCTGCCTGGAATTTTGAGTTTGGCCTCTGAGGGGGCCCAACTCATAGAATCCGGTCTCTCAACTGAGGTTTTTGAGACCATACTCCACTTCAGAGCTCCCTTCATGAGGAAACTGTACTCCTTGAAGTGGGTTGTGTTCACTTCAGGTCCCAGTGAACTGCCCGTTTGGTTCAGTTCTGGAGTTCCTGTAGGGACGGTTCTCCACAGGATTGACCTCCTCCACCTGAAAGGTGTACGTGATGGCCATAGCTGCTCATTCATTGGGAAGAAACCCGTTGGTAACATGTTTCCTTTGTTGTGCTTGAGGCCAGGAGAAGTATGGTGGCTTCTAAAGCCTTTTCTCAGGGTTTTCCTGCAAGATGTTTGTGGTGCGGCGGGCTGGTCCTTTCCGCTCACATTTGTTAGATTTTACAGTCTAGATTGGGTACCACTCCTGACTCTCAGGTGCTTCTGTATTAGCTGTGCTCGCCATGATTTCACTCTAGACTGGCATTTGTCAGTATGGCAGAGTGGGTATTGCCGGTCCCAAAGTGTTTCTGACACAGCACGAGTTCCTAAGCAGAACGTCTCTAGGTTACGTATGTAACCATGGTTCCCCAAGGGGAACGAGATGTTGCATCTCCCTGCCATACTTCCTGCATCCCTGTGAGCAGGGTGTGAAATTTCTAGAAGTTTCTTTAACATTCTGGAATTATTCTGTAATATTGTAGTGTTTTCTAGAAAATTCCTGAACATTGTGGGACTGGTCAAAAAAGACAAATATCATCCAACATATACTTCAGAAGTTTTGGACAACTCACTTTTGGTAAACGTTTATGTTAAACTGTTGTTAGCTCAGTATTATGCATTTTTATGCATGAGTAATAACAGAATGAATAGTTTGTATAAGTTGTCAACACACACACACACACACATATATATTTATATATATATTTATATATATATATATATATACAGTATATACATACATATATATATATATATATATATTAGGGCTGGTAAGCGATTACAATTTTTAATCTAATTAATT
>NW_015631794.1:298793-301628 GCF_001515625.1 Sinocyclocheilus rhinocerous
AATTAATCGCACATCAAATTTGGCTGAGAAATTACTCCCAAAAGATCATTTAAAGTCATTGTTGTGTAAAGCATCAAACAGACATTACAAATAGTAGCTTCAGCAAGACATATTTTGCTTGATCAAATTTATTACATGTACACTTTTGGACCATGAGGGTGAGTAAATGATGACACAATTGTCATTTTTGGGTGGATGAACTATACCTTTAATAATTAATTGTATTAATTTTATTATTATTACTATGGAAATATTAAATTATTTCTTTAATGAAACGTTACTCTAAATAATAAACTAAAACTGCTAGTAGGTGGTGGAAAATGTCTTAATGATTAAGTCATCATTCATTCATTTGATTCGTTCAAATGGCTGATTCATTCAGGAGTGAAGTAAATGGTTTCTTTATGAATGGTCCATTGAATCATTAGGCTTGTTCGACTTGAAGCGGATCATCACCATCAGATCGATCGGTGTATGACATCAAAGTACCGCAAGAGCTATAGAGAGCAGGCGACTCCTTACACTTTTGAATCCCTCTCGCGGGTCTTTGATGTCATACATACACCGATCGGTCTGTGTAGCGCCGCTTCAAATCCAACGCGCCTATGGCCAATGGTTGAACGTGCCAAATGGCTCACCAAATTCGTTCAAAACGTGCATTAAGAAATGAAATGCTGCTGTGTGTTGCTCAGAGACGGAGACGAAGACGAACAGTTCTGCTTTGTCTTTATATTTTCGTTGGCAAAATTGAGCAAAACAGACAACATTGTGTCTAAAATAATACAATATGTAAAGCCAAGCCAGCAGAGGGAGCCCTCACCCGAGTACTGACCGTGCTCCACTCCCTCTGCTTCCTCTGCTTTCACTTCCTGTTTGACTCTCATATAAACTGAGACCAGTCCATGTGCTGATCGCAAAGTATTGCCAGTTGATCTGCCTTACCAAGCGTTATTCTTCCTCTGTTCCTGATTGATTTCCTGTGTATGATTCTGCCTGACTTCTTGACTCACGGTATTTGTACTCTGCCCCTTTTGTTCTGACGCCTGATAGGACTGATGTTTGTGTTTGGACTCATTGCCTGCCTCTCCACTATTGTCTCTGCTTCTGCCCTTGTGTATGACGAACGATCTGCTTGCTTCTCTGACTTTGACCCTCTGCCTGATTATCGACATCTGTTTAAAGCCTTGACCTTTAATAAACTTCCGCTCATGGATTCTAACCAAACTCCAGCGTCTCTGTTACATGAGGCATGTTCGGAACATTCTCTTGCAGTTTACTGTTGCTGTCAGGAACTATTTTTTTAGCAGAAGGACAGCATTTAACGAACTTGTTTCAAAAAAGTAACATTTCAATACATAAAAATTTGGTTTTAATATTTTTTATTGTGTGGTAACCGTTTTATAAAAGCAATAAGGTACTCGAGGCCGTGCTCGAGGCCGAGCACAGCCTCTTGTACCTTATTGCTTACATATATATATATATATAAATATATATATTCGTTTTTATGAGCACTGTTAATGATAATAAAAAGTGTAATGTGATTTTCGTATTCAGCGTGTCAAACTTCATAAAGAAACATTAAAAATGAAAGCGAAACAAAACTGTAATAAAAAATTGTTTCACTGTGTAATTATGCAGTACTCGTGTGTATATGTACTGCATATATATAACCAAATGGTTTTGGATTCCATTGACCAAAAATTACCTTGGAACTCAGTGGGACCCGAAACTGTTCGGTTACCACCATTCTTCAAAATCTTCTTTTGTGTTCCACAGAAGAAAGAAGTACATACAGGGTTAGTATGACATTGGGGTGAGTAAACAATGACAGAACTTTCAGTTTTGGGTAGACTATCCTATTAAGATGCATTTAGAAAATAGAGTGAAATAGGATTTCCATTTCATGCCGATTTTAAACGAATGGCAGTTTTTCTGCTTTCAAATAATTGAAAAAGCAATTTTGAATTGTGTCTTTAAATTGAATGCAGAACACACCTACTAAAGGATGTCCATACCCCGTTAATTTAATATATTTTCTGTTAATCCATCTATACATAGCTAAATGATACAAGCCCTTCATTTTGGGGTGGAGTCTCTAAAATAGACATGATCCAAAATCAGTAGAATGACTGACACTCACAAATCCTCTGACAAAGTCTTATAATGAGAGTTTGGTGAAGCCTCCTGTGTTCCTGATATACGTATTCAGCTGTTCATGTCTCTCCATGGATTTTTAATATCTACCCTGTCACAGCTGGTTTTGATCAAACACATGTGTTGTTATGTCACCTGCTAGTAAAGTGGAACAAATAGATTGCATTTAACATTGACATTTACTGTATATTGTTGGCTCTTGGGCTGGAATGCAAAATGTGATTGCTGCCCTCTCAGCTTTATCATTACCACATTCGCTCAGCGTTGATGATAACAAGTCAGTATTGTTGGCCTGCCTCCAGTAAATGTGTGTGTACCTTTTTTTTTTTAAATTCTGTATACTATTTTGTATGTTATTTTGTGTATATGTTAATACAGAAATCCAAGACTAGTTGTTTGGTTGGATTTGTTGTTTTGGCTAGAACTGTGAGATAAAATAGGTAAATGCTATGTAAAATGTTATAGGTTTAATAGTATTTCATGCTTTAACTGTAGGGCTAATACAATATGTCCCCTATGTGAATATTATATAGACCATTTAAATGTCTGCATTTAGCTTCAAATGGCGTCTTTGATGAGAGTATTCTATAAAAACTATTTGCATTCCAATTCTGACATCTAAAGGCCCAACAATAAATTTTTTCTCTTATTCCATGGATTTTACCCGTTTCTCTCCACTTG
>NW_015631795.1:0-128 GCF_001515625.1 Sinocyclocheilus rhinocerous
TTCCCCAGCTGATTTGAATAAATAAGCTATGCTTTGGCCGACATTACTGTATACTCTTCTTTTTTTTTCTTTTTTTAACGACTGCCTAAAATGAAATGATGATAACGCGAGGCAAGTGTGCGGCAAGC
>NW_015631795.1:610-1231 GCF_001515625.1 Sinocyclocheilus rhinocerous
AAGTTTTTTAAATAATAAAGTTACAATTACATAATATTTCTACTTCAATTTGTTTTGTGTTTTAGTATTAACATAATGGTGGCTGTCATACAAACTTGATGGATTTATTCAAACATAAATTAAGCATTGAAGAACAGTAAAAATTATAATGAATATGTTATATGGTGCATATATTAAGCAAAATGCCCCTCTCTACAGTTTATTTTTCTATCTGACTAATGAGTTTGTTCACCGAATGTTTTTTCTGAGGTAATTGTGACGTTACGTGACATATTGTTTACAAGCCATTATACTGGCGTCTTTGCACGGCTGAAACACTGATTGAGCGATTACATGAGACAGGATACGGATTGTAAAGTTGTACTCTTTCTTTTAACTTACCTTTGGATATTTAGTCATGCTTATTTGGTGCTGAAACTGGTATTAACCAGGGCTCCAGACTCATTCTTCCCACTGGTCGCTCTTTTGCGACTAACTTTCTCAGCTGGTCGCCCGAGCACATGATTTGGTCGCAATTTTTGTATTTTTTTTGCGCTACAACATGGGATTAATCAATGCATGCTGATGAACTTTTTATCATTTTTAAAATACCGCAATACCGGTGTATGTCGCTTAAACAAC
>NW_015631796.1:0-908 GCF_001515625.1 Sinocyclocheilus rhinocerous
AAAAAAATTACTTAAACAGAACAAGCCAGAGCTAGGTAGTATTGATATAACCAAAACTGCATCCAACATGATGATGGTTAATTTAATATATTTTACAACACCACAAAGTAATTTTTTTTCAGAGGTTGTTAGAGAATTGTATTCACATCTTCCTTTATAAGTCAGTATGCATCCTTTGATTCAGGACACTTTGTTCTACATTAATTATTTTTTAAAAACCAAACTGACAAATTAAAATGGACATTTCCCACACCTGGGGATCTGTAAGTCTTCAGGGGTCAGTGGCTGCCATTTATATAGTCATTACTGAGCACTCAGCAGAACAGTCCAGCCGGATTTGGTCATGTTATGTTACTTGGTGTGATGTTTCTCTGTGCCATTGGGAAATAGGAAGATGTTGTCATTCATTTAATACAAGCAATACTACTATTTTGGTGCACACAGACAATGGTGTTGGGTTAATAGATATGGCATAAAATTGCCACACACCTTGCTTTTGTAGGTTGTAATTTTCTTAATATATTTTTTCATGAAAATGCACTGGCAGTTTAAATTTAATGTTTCTGAGGTCCTATTTCAGTGTGTTTTAAAATAAATGGAACTTGACACAGACAGAAGAGAAAATCTCAGAGAGAAGCAGTCAAATGTCACTAGTATTCTGTTTCAGTTGACAGCAAGACTTATAATTTAACTAATTATTGTTAACTATAATGTAACTCATAATTTATATGTCAGTTAAATGACCTTAAAAAGCATATGTAGCCTCGTAAATTTCTAAAGTTTAAACTGTAGCATACCACAGTGCTTTGATCATGGTGTTGCATTCGTTGATATTCCTTGAACGTCTTCATAGAAGTGTTAGACATGCAGGTGTCTGGGGAATAAAGGTGTGTTTCATGATTAAAACC
>NW_015631797.1:0-809 GCF_001515625.1 Sinocyclocheilus rhinocerous
AAAGGGACTTTTTTACTCAAATGAAAACACTTTCATCATCCTCATGACAGTACGTGTGCTGGTTTAGTCGCATTACTAAAGGCTGCAGCACACACCAGTTTTTGTTCCGTGCTGAGTTATACAATCGAATCCTCTCATTATAACATACAGAGTGTATACACAATGTAAATAATAGATTGAGATTCATTGGTCATAGCATAACTTTGTGAGTTGCTAGTCAGTGATTGACACAGTGATAACCACAGCAATGGATGGGACAAAATATGTGAAAATGTGCATTAAGATCAGAGCACCCTCACTAATTTCAGAAGCACCCTCAGTGATTATTTCTGAACAGGGCCTGGTTGATATGCTTTTATTGTAGAACTATATACAAAAACAACAAAATACAAATGCACTAAATAAAATAATTTAATAAATGCATATTTAAAATAAGCACTCAACTCAAATAAATTTAATACTATAATTAAATCAAATAAATAACTACAGAAGGCTGACTTCCAGCTTGCTTCCATTTAGTGAGATAAGCCTACACTTCACCTCAATTAATAAAAAGCTCTTCTGGTCTGCAATGATGCAAGGACAAAGTCTGAGCGTGTCACAAAGTCTGAGCACAAATCTGCTTGTGAGTGAGAGATTTGTGTTCATGCATTACATCACGTTACATTACTGCGCTCTCGACATTTGTCATTAAAATAACGCTATAGAAACCGCCTAAAATTACGTGAAGAAGGATCCATCACTTCCAGAAGCAGTTAGAAATTTAATAAAAACAAGCCAATCGCAAGACATCTGGCCACCATGTAGAC
>NW_015631798.1:0-487 GCF_001515625.1 Sinocyclocheilus rhinocerous
AACGCCGGACGCTGTCCCGGGGGACCGTGACGTATATGTCAATTTTGGGGCGTTTGGACCTTTCTGTCCCCTGTCCGAGAAACACCTATAAAAACGAATGGAATAAGTTGCACGCGTCAACGGCCCCCGTTCGGCCTCCGAGGTCCTAGGGGTACCAAACTTCACGGGCCGGTAGCGTAGGGGCCCCCGAACAACATATCGCGCGGTCAAGCGTCTATCCCGAACGCAAAGCCATTTGTGCACATTTGGCAAAGATCTCTCTCATAGGCCTCTTCGTCACATAACATCTATGACCTTCTCGAATGAACCAAAGTGCCCTGATGTGAAAAGTTGGCTGAACTGCAGAAACGCACGCTTAGAAGCGATCTAGGGCTACGAACCTCCTGACCCCGGGTCGGAGGGCCCTAGGCTACCGCCGAACCGAATTTCGGGGCCCTGCAAACTTTTGACCCCTGCCTTTTCCCACGTCCCACCCGCAACTTATTTC
>NW_015631799.1:0-1042 GCF_001515625.1 Sinocyclocheilus rhinocerous
AGGAGGTGGATGCGTGTCAAACTCACTGTCGGAGCGGAGAGAGACGCAGCTTGTATCAGTGTATATATATGGTAGATACTGTGGAAAATAAGTAATGGAACCGTGTCAGATATTTCAGTATCGGTATCAAAATATAGATATTTATGATAACACTACCATGTAGTTTGTTTCTCCAAACTTTGAGTCCATAAATTACCCTGAGCTCTCTCACTGTCTGATCAGCTCTTCACCTGCTGCAGCGGCGGCTTTTCCCGCTTCAGATATCAGGGCTTTTATTGGTCCGTTCACGATCGGATATCTTTATTGGCTACTGAAGTGCCGTCAAAGGTTTGAATATCAATTCAAATTGTGGGCGTACTCAGTAACGAACTATGATTTAAAAGTAATGAAGTAGATTATTTTGCTTAATTTGTACCTAAGTACAAGTAAAAGTACAGCTTTAAAAATATACTCAAAAAAGTACAAGTACCCGAAAAAACGGCTTAATTACAGTAACGTGAGTAGTTGTAATTCGTTACCTCCACCACTGGCTATGATAAATAGTGCCAGATATTTGCTTCAAAACTCTCATGCGGGGTAATTACAGTTACAGTTTTGTTATTACAATTCAATTCACGTTTATTTGTATAGCACTTTTCACAAATTGTTGCAAAGCAATTTCAAAGAAAATTAAAGTTTCTACATTATATTTAGGACTGGCTTTTCAGTGGTGACTATGTCAAGGTGATGTCCATATTCATTTTTTTTCATTTATTCATTTAGTAATTTAGCAGACACTTTTATCCAAAGCGACTTATCTCAGATCTTTGTAAGGGTTGGATCCAGACTGAAGCTTGTGTAATTCCTAGTTACAGTTTTGAACTTTTTAAAATTAATTTTAAATGTAATTTTAATCTTTGTTTTAGTTTTTATTTAAGTTATAGTATCATGGGGCTGCCAGAGTTAATACGTTAACTGGTAACATTTTAATAATATTTTCATGAATTTTCTTTTTTAATTCATTTTAAATTAATTTTTAATCTGTGTTAGTTTTTAGTTTATT
>NW_015631799.1:1104-1249 GCF_001515625.1 Sinocyclocheilus rhinocerous
TTTTTTTTTTTTTAGTAATAGTATCTTACGGCTGCCAGTTAATGTGCTGGTACTATTAAAAAATATATTTTGTTACATTTCTCAGCACAGTCTAGTGTTATCATAATTGAAAAATTGGCCACAAATATATATATATATATATATA
>NW_015631800.1:0-485 GCF_001515625.1 Sinocyclocheilus rhinocerous
CTCAGAGCCGGCAAAAGCTATGAAAAGAGTGACACTTTATCTCAGTGCTTGGTACCCACAGTGATAGGGCTGCACCGATACCACTTTTTCCAGTACTCGCCCGATACCGATACTTTTATTTTTGGTACTTGCCGATACAGAGTACCGATACCGATATTTTTATTGCATTTGTAAATGTTTTAAATATTGGGTACAGAAACCAAAAGAGTATGTATAATGTTAGTTGGTTAACTTCATTTATCAAATAGATACAGTCAAACCAAAATTTATTCAGACACCTTCAACATTTCTCACATTATAACAGTTTATTTGCTATAGTTTAGAAAATGGTAATAAAATATGACAAGAACTCAGAGTTAAACTGTGTCAGAACAAATTCATCTTGATAATGTCAGATCATTTTGATAGAAAGGTATGTAATAGATTACAATCAACCAGTTAATTATTCAGACAGTTGTTAGTATGACAGTATTTACACAACTATG
>NW_015631801.1:0-2246 GCF_001515625.1 Sinocyclocheilus rhinocerous
GAGCTCATCCAGGTAGTGGCCTTTTTCAGTCAATAGGCTATAGTTGAGCCTCCTGTTTAGACCACACTAAGATTTTTGCCAGGCCTTCTCGGGCCACCCCTGATATCTTACATTTGGTTCCTGGAGCTCCTTTCTGCAGCCATATCAGGTTGATAGGTTTGACATGAGCCTTCTTGAGGAGCTGCCTTGCCTGGTTGCTGTCAGGTTGCTAGGCTTCCCAAAGCCTCCCTAACGAGTCGCCCTTTAGGGAGCTGGCCTCTCACTTGAGAGTTTTGGAGTAGGCTGCTTCCTTTAGGTGGCACTAGGTTGAGATTAGTAGTACTCCCCTCTTCTTCAGTTTTAGATCCCCCTAGGTGACAGGCTATGTATGTATACCCAGACCTATATCCCCTTGAAGGTATCATATTTAGATGTGATTCCAAGCCTTGAGCTCTGGCTTGGCCCCTAGTGGACAAGTTAATTTGTGGCATGCAGATCGGGTATTTTGGCCAAAGAGAAGAGTATCACTGACAGCCACTGATCCATCCGAGGGGTGACTTCAACGGTTTCATGTGGAATTGTTTCTTAGTGCTTGCCTCTGTGATAATATGGCATGCATCCCCCTCAGCATGGTAGATTTGGTATTCCATTCCCCATAGTGACTTTTAGAGGATGTAGTGCGAGTTCCCTCAAGAGGGAATGTCCCAGGTTGCGCATGTAACCATGGTTCCCTGAGGGAACAAGACACTGCATCCCCTTGCCATGCCTCTGGGACACCTGCTTCATCTCCTTAAGACGAAAAAGTGGACATTGTGTGTTCCTGGCCCCCTTAGCTATGTTCCCTCATAGTGACTTCTAGACGACACAGTGTCTCATGTCACTCTAGTCTTTTTAGGGCAAGGTTTACCAAATTCATATTTGTGTAACCAAAAGGTGATATTGAGATATTTTTGATTTTGTTAATTTAATTTACTTAAAATGCATGCCGTAATCTTGTTCCAAAGTAGGGTGTCAAAAAAAAAATCAAATTTCGAATATTCGTCGAATTTTGTAAAAAAAATCCACATTCGAATGCAAAAGCGTTGCATTTGAATTTAAGGTCTGCGTCAGCCATCAGGCAGCCTGATCAGTGGTGCACGAGATGCGATGACGATGTATGTGTCATTGATTGCATTTGAATGCTTTTGTTAGCCTATCCAGTTGAGCCCACTAGATGTGGAGCTGCTTCGTTGTTTATTCATATATTGCGGAAAACGAGAGCATCAGTGTGGATAAGATGTGGTTTACATCAAAACTGAAACCAAGCCGTTCACACAGAACGCATATTTATCACATTTTCTAGAGGGACATCTACCAGCATCGTGAGAGCGACATGTTTAGAAAGCCACGTAAAATTAATGCAAGTTCAACTTTTAAAAAACATGTCTAAAGACGTTAGGGTGGTTTTTCCCCATCCCACTAGATCTCATGTTTTTAAATAAAGAAAGTAGCCTACTCTTTGTGATTGGTTTTCGGTCCTTTGTATTAAACTATACATTCATGCATGGTGCTGTTTTTTTTCTAATTGTTTAAGCAACTTTATTAATTATATATGGTTTATAAACATTATTTTAAACATTATGCACTTTTTTTCAAAGATAGTCGTGTTATTTTATTACGCTTTGAAGAAACATGCATAATATTTTGTTTTTTTCAGATAGTCGTGTTATTTTATTACACTTTGAAGAAACGTGCATAATATTTTGCTCGATGCACCCTCTTGTGGCCTCAGGAGAAAAGCCAAAAGCTTTTTTCTCCCTAACTGAAATTATGCCTTTTAAATTCGAATATAATTTGAATTTTGATAATATTTAAGTAGAAAATTCGAATTTAGTTTTTCAGTCATTTTGACAGCCCTAGTCCAAAGTGCCATGACTGCTTATGATGACATTAACATACCTTTAAAAACTTGGCCACCATCAGCCAATAAATTTTGAGCCATGGTTATCGGAGGCTGATCGGAACGAAACTTGGTGGGCTAGTCTGAATCATTCCCCTAATGGTCTGTGAAAAATTTGAAAGAAATCGGCATATTATTAATTTCATATGTTAATTCTAAACAACTTTGCCTCTAGAACCACTGCTTTCAATCAAACTGTTTGTTAAATATTTTAGATTTAAAAAGCCTACTTTTGTGCCACATTATAATTACAGCAAAACCTGAAAATGGTGTATAGCAGACGTGCAGTAAGCATTCTGTTACCTCTCATTTATTCCAACCCAGTTTT
>NW_015631802.1:0-131 GCF_001515625.1 Sinocyclocheilus rhinocerous
GATTCTAACAATCGCGCTGTAGGTCGAGCCCCCCTCTCGCTGAGATCTGGGTTTGTGCTCCCTTAGCTAAGGTAAATAACTGCTAGCTGTTCCACCATTGGAACATGCTGTAGGTCGAGCTCCCTCTCGAT
>NW_015631802.1:362-513 GCF_001515625.1 Sinocyclocheilus rhinocerous
CACGTGAAGTCTTTGTACACTTTCTAAAATCCACACTGTGGTAAGTTCGCACGCTAGTTCTCTGCGTTCTTTTCTAAAAATCCTGTATGGTAAGAGCTACGTGCAACAGCCTCGTGCTCTTTCTGAGTGGTTTAAAACCCCAGTTCCGCCT
>NW_015631803.1:0-108 GCF_001515625.1 Sinocyclocheilus rhinocerous
CCTCTTTTGGAAGACCAAACAAAGTAGTTTCGCTTTCACAACCAATCACACAGTGCATTCACAACATGGCGGCAACAACAATACTACAGCAAGAATAAAAGTTACGCC
>NW_015631803.1:193-36373 GCF_001515625.1 Sinocyclocheilus rhinocerous
ATAGTGATGTAGGTATGTGGGGGCGTGTTAGAACGAGCCGATTTAGGTAGGCGTGGTTGACTCTTAACTTTTATAAAGAATATCTCTTTAGATTTGAGACTTTAGTCTTTGCAACTTTACAGATCTTCTTTATGCACCAAGAGCTTGTAACACTCCAAAGAGAAAGGAAAAATTGAAATCGCATCATTTGACCCCTTTAAACCTGAAATCCTTATATTAAATTTTCCAAAACATTAATTTGATCATATCTGTATTTATGCACGTGTGTTGTTGTAGTAACACTCTGTGATGTTTGTTTCTTCTTCAGCACACTCACTATCCACGTCTGATTCCCATCATGACCAGCAACTGCACATCTAAATCAGTGGTCGTCAGACGGTGAGAACACACACTCACTCACTCACTCACTCACTCACTCACTCACACACACACACACTCACTCACTCACACACACACACACACACTCACTCACTCACACAAACTCACTCACTCACTCACTCACACACACACATATTCCACAGAAAAACATGTTTGACTTCAAAATCTTAATGTGATAACTTCAAATCAGCTCTCACTTAGTCTGGACTAATGTTTAGATTTAGGAGGTTTAACGATGAGAATGATTTCAGACTCTCTGAGGCTGTGTGTTTGTTTCTCAGAGGAATGACGCCGGCTGAAGCTGAGATGCATTTTCTGGAGAATGTAAAGAAACTGTCTATGTATGGAGTCGACCTTCATCATGCAAAGGTACACTTGAAACACACACACACACTCGCTCAATCACACACACACACACACACACACACACGTCCTCTCTGATTTGAGTCACTCTGATCTTAACAGGAAATATTTGCTCTGACTTGCAGACGCTGTTTTGAGTTTTTAGATCTTCTGCTTCAGGAGTGGCAGAAGAATTCTCTGGAGAGGTGAGAATTAAAGCAATAGTGCACCATTCACTCACCTGCATGTCGTTCCAAACCTCGGTGAAACACAAAATGAAATGTTTTGAATAATGTAGTTTGTTGCTCTTTTTCATATTTTCCATGAGCGACTGCTTTTTAAATATCACCAAATCGTTTGGTTGAACTGTTTCATTAAACTGAATCATCCAAATGAACTGGTTCTTTTGAGTAAATTTTTGTTGCACTGTTATTTTATGTATAATCATTTTCTATTTTTAACTGTTTTAAATTCATTTTAAATAAATTTTTTAATCATTTTAAAAGTTTTTAAATTCCTTGTTGTGATTATTTTTTATGATTATTTTAATTTATTTTATGTAAAGCACTTTGAATTACCATTGTGTATGAAATGTGCTATATAAATAAACTTTCCTTGCCTTTAATAAATCATTTGATCCAGTTCACAAAACTGCTACTTTTTGTGAGTAACTGTCAGTGTAGTTGTGGTTTAACTATGTTAAAGGAATAGTTCACCCAAAATGAAAATGTGCTGTAAATGTGCTCACCCTCAGGTCATCTGAGATGTAGACGAGTTTGTTTCTTCATCAGATTTGGAGAAATGTAGCACTGCATCAGTGTCTCACCAATGGATGCTCTGCAGTGAATGGATGCCGTCAGAATGAGAGTCCAAACAGCTGATAAAAACATCACAATAATCCACAAGTAATCCACACCACTGCAGTCCTGTTTGGACTCTCATTCTGACGGCACCTATTCACTGCAGAGCATCCATTGCTGAGACACTGATGCAATGCTGCATTTCTCCAAATCTGATGAAGAAACAAACTCATCCTAATCTCGGATGGCCTGAGGATGATTTTTGGGTGAACTGGTTCTTTAAATACCTTGACAGATGACAGTTTCAGAGTGGCTTCACTCTTGACTTTGAGCAGATGGAAAGCTCCATTTATGAAACCCGATGACACAGTGACAGTCTGGATCCTCAGGAGAGGATCTAGTGTCCATGTCTCATCTCAGAAAGGCTCTCACAGATGAGATCAGGTCTTCATGAGCGCATACACACTCAGAATCAGGCTGATGTCCTTGATGAACCCGCGCATGTTGGCCATGGCAATGTCACCTCGCCTTCGCCAGCGCTTCCCGTTTAATGGATGCAGAATCGGGTTTCATCTGATTGATTGATTCCAGCTCGTGTTCTGCTGTGGTGGAGTTTGGCAGAGCCGCTGAATGGACTCACAGTTTTTATCCTCTCGTCTCCTCAGGCACGTCGCTGTCCTGATGGAAACCATTAAGAAAGGAGTTCATGATGCCGACTCTGAGGCCAGATCAGTCGCTAGGAAGTGAGTGATTCTGTGTTTGTGTTTAATAATAATAATGATGATAACATGATTGTTGATATCCAAATCATCTCATCACAGAAGGGATTCGCTCAATGTAAAAAACTGAAATGCAGACCAAAATGAGCTGATTTTGGAAAAAATTCAGGCATCAAAAGATTACAATCAGCTATATTTTAGTATCATTTACTATCATAGTTTTTATTATTTTGAATGTTTTGATTTTTATGTTTTCTGTTTTAGTAATTTTGTTTGCCATTTTTATTAATAATTTTTTTAACATGTCTGTATAGATTTTATTAGGTTTTAGTTTGTCATGTTTTATTATATTTACTGTAATAGTTTTTGTTAATATTTGAATGTTTTGAATTTTTTATTTCTATGTTGTCTTTTTTTAATTGTAATTTTAGTTTAAGTTTTAGTGGTTTTGTGTGTGTATGTGTGTGTGTGTGTGTGTGTGTGTGTGTGTGTGTGTGTTTTGTCATTTTTATTATTATTATTTTTTTAAATATCTATGGATTATATTACTTTTTTTTTATATGTATATATATATATATATATATATATAAAATGTTCTGTTTATATTTTTGTTTAAATTTATTTAAATTTTAGTTTTTCTTTTTCTTTTTTAAAGTATAATCGTTTTTGTAGAGAGCCAGACAATCCAATAATGATGTGATTGTATAAAATGTAGTGCCTATTTTTATTATTTATTTTGTTGGTGTCTATGCCATTAATGTTTATTAGTTATTATTTAAATAAAAATACATTTTATATATAAATATATTTATGTATATGTAAATTTTAATGTGTAAATGTGTTTTAAAAAAATAGAAATGTTGCCTTGGCAGCCAGGTAAAATGAAATGTTTTGTTTTTTTTTAATTTCAGATAATGTTTATTTTATTCATGTAATGAAAATGTATTTCTATGGTTTTAGTTTTAGTTAACAATAACCCTGATTACAATGTAGAATAGTGACAATACTAGATAACTGTTTAGCACTAACAACTGTGTAGCCTAGAGAAAAAAAAAACTCTAATATCAGCCTAATTGCACTGATGCTCATAAAATAAATATTGGGTGATATCAGTAT
Source organism: Sinocyclocheilus rhinocerous (assembly GCF_001515625.1). NCBI lineage: Eukaryota > Metazoa > Chordata > Actinopteri > Cypriniformes > Cyprinidae > Sinocyclocheilus > Sinocyclocheilus rhinocerous. The sequence continues at coordinate 3,549 of NW_015631803.1, forward strand.
GGTCATTTATATGTTGTGCATCCATTTTGATAACTCGAGCATTGAGTTTATTACAGTGAGATGATGTTGACGAGCAGCTGTAATCTGAATGAATGTTTTGTAGATGTTACTGGGGTTTCCACGCCCACTTCAGTAAGGAGGCGGAGCATCTGTTTCAGGCGCTGGAACTGACCTATCAGAAAGCGCTGCAGTCTCACCTGAAGAGCTCCGACAGCATCATGTCTCTGCCGCAGTCCGACCGCTCGTCCTCCAGCTCGCAGGAGAGCCTCAAGTGAGAAACGCTCTCAATTAAGACTCGTTAGTGTGTAAATGAGCTTTCACTCTTGAATCTTTGTGTTTTCACACTCTTAATTTGTCTCGTAGTCGGCTGCTGTCTGCTAAAACACCTGTCGGGAGCAACTTGAGCAAAAGTGAGAATGTACAAGTTTTTTTGTAAAATAGCAGTATAGATGTATATGGAAGCTCGTTTTCACCACTGAATAAAAAATAAAAAAGGTAAACATTTTTTTTCTCGCAATTGCGAGTTTTTATTTTTTTTCCTCAGAATTGCGTAATATAAACTCGCAATAGCAAGAAAAAACTCATAATTGTGAGATATAACATCGTAGTTCTGAGAAATAAAGTCGCAATTCTGAGAAACTGACAACTGACTTCTTTTCTTCAGAATTGTGAGTTTATATCTCACAATTCTGAGAACATATCAGTCTTTTTTCCTCCTAAAAAAAAAATTGCAAGATACAAAGTCACATTTGCGAGAAAAAAAATCAGAATTGCGAGATGTAAACTCGCATTTACTTTTTAAAAATTTTATTCAGGTGTTTTGGGAAACGGGTTTCCATAGATGTATGTTTATGCTGATACTACAGTTTCATTAAAGCTGCAGTCCATAACTTTTTTTGGTTAAAAATGATCCGAAATCAATATTTGAGCAAGTACATAACCAGCCAGTGTTCACAACTATCTCCTTACTTTAGCCCGATTAACAACGGTTAGCTTATAATAATGTTTTCTAGTTTGAGTGGTAAGGGTAGGTTTTCGCGGGAAATTCGAGCATGGCACTGCGTCATTACGAAGTGACATAAAGAAGTTGTCCCGGCTACTAGGCGATCGCATGTGAGGATCCTGCAGCTGGCCGATCGTTTATAGCCTTTTCTCACAGCAGCCGGAATAATTAAATGTATCATTTTGATGGCGGAATTAGAGATTAGACTGCAGAAATTGAAATCTACACGCTAATGCACACTAAACTCATAGTCACGCAATGCTGATTAATCTGAGAATAAAGTATAACAATAATAATAATTTGCACGGTTTGATGTGATATGAGCTAACCGATCTTTAGATTTAATCACCATTTGTAGCGAGATTTATGGTAATGCTTTTTTCCTCAGTTGGTCAGAACAAACGTGGCAGACTTGTTACTTACTTGTCCAGATGACAGTATACGGAGAAAATTCTTATTTGGGTCATATTCCAAGACGAGCTAGAATCTGTGATTACTAAGTATAGGATTCACACCGGTGCGGTGACTGACTGCCACACATACTCTTCAGAACATTAGATTCATCCGCGCTGGAGCCGCGCCGGAGCACAACCCACACAAGCTAGATAATTCCACACACAGCTGCAATTACAGGTTTTCAAACAGAGATGGCAAAACTTACGGACTGCAGCTTTAAATACGTTCCATAAACATTTATAATTTCCTCTAACTTTCTCTCAGCTAAAGTGGTGAGTTCTCGCGCATCCTCTTCGTCCGGCTCTCTCCAGCGATCGCGCAGCGATGTGGACGTTAACGCCGTGGCCAGTGCCAAATCACGAATGCCTGCTGTTGCTGCTACCGCCCCCTTCAGCTCAGCCGCGGCACTGCCGCCCGGTTCCTATGCCTCTCTGGGTAAAACAACCCACACTTACATGTTTAGAGCGGTGGAGAACAGTAATCAGAGTAAATACTGATGTAGAGAGCCAAACAATCCCATAATGAGGTGATTGTGTGAAATTTAAGGCCCCATTTTTTTGTGTGTGAGTGTCTGTGCTGTTAATGTCCTTCAATTATTATTAATAATAATAAATGTCATAAATAAATAAATGTCATATATATTAATTTATAATTATATTTAAATTATAATTAAAGGGCATTAATTGTAAATGTTTATATACTATATATTATATGTAATTTTATTTAAATATATATTTTTTAATTATAATTTTTTTGTAGAGAGCCGAACAACCTGATAACAAGGTGATTGTGTGAAATTTAAGAACTCTTTTTAGGTGGCTGTGCAGTTAAGCTATTTTAATTATTATTTAAATAATAATACACTTTATATAAAAAATATATATTTATATTTAAATTAATAATTAAAGTACATTAACTTTGAACGTGCTTGCACTATTTATATTTAAATAATTAACGTATAATTAATTACATTTAAATTAATTATTTTTTAATTATACGTTTTAAAAATCATATCTCATTATAGAATATCACATTATTTAATGAGTTTAGAAATGATCAAATTTTTATTCAATTTACTTGTTGAACTAGCACACCTTCTGTAAAGTGACTACACATGATAATTTTAATGCCATGTTTTAGCCTTTTTTGAAACATAAAAGTGAATTAAGTAATGTTGAATTGTCCAATGGTATACATTTATTATTACTATTATTCTATGCATGACAACAGAAAGATGCTATGTTGTCGACAATTCCCAGACAAACTATATCTGTTTTTGTGTTCTGTTTGATTTTGACTATATTTACATGGTTTGCATAAATATATTTATGTATCAGGATAATATAAGCAAGCTTTTGGATCAGGCATTAGAATCTATTCCAAGCATGAGTTTTGACACACATGTTCATATGAGGGGGTTTTGATGAATAATACACTCCTGCATGATCCCAAACGGTTTCCTCTAACACGCGCTGATGCTGTTGTCTTCTGTTGTACCTCTGCTCTTATTTGCTCAAAGATGCGGCTGGTAATGAGGAGGGTAAGATGTGTGTGTCTCATCTATCACTCTGTGCCGTTTTGTGTTGAAATGTCGTCAGTCTGTTTGAGACGCACACAGGAGATGGGTCCAGTTGATTGGCTAGTGTGGGTAATTTGATAAATAAGTGACATAAAATCAAGATGCAACATTCTCCAGCATTTATATGAATACTGTATATGTTTGAATAAGCGTTTTGAACATGTTCTTGTCAGTCAGCATGAGTCTTCACAGCGTCTGTGTTCAGTTTGGGTTTGTTGAGTATAAGTTGTGTGTTTGGGTTTTGTATTTAGGTTTTTGTGCATCTATGCATCAGTTTGCACAGTTAAATGAATTGTGCAATAAGTAATCTCTGTTTATGTCTGTTTGATTAAAATATGCATTTATTTAAAAACTTTAATTAGTATATGCATTTGTAATATTATGTTTTTATATATATATATATATATATATATAATTAAATATTAAATTAATTATTTTTATTTTATTAAATTGTTTTTATTTGTATATTAAATTTTATTTGTAAATTAAATGTATATTATTTGTTAAAATATGAATATTAATTTAAATAATTATTTATTTAACAATTTGTTGCAAAGGCAACATTTCAAAATGTAAATGTTTTCATCTAATATTTATATTTCATTTTATTTCAGCTTTATTTCAATTCAGTTTTCATTTTGATTTTAGTTGAATTTTTAGTCATTTTATGTGCTTTTGTAATTTTTATTAGTTTTTGTTTTTTAAATATTTCTAAATCATTTTAATTTGTTTCAGTTTTACTTTTATTTTAGTTAGTAATTTTTGTACTTCAGTATATTTCAAAATTTTCATTTTGTTTGTTTTTCATCTAATATTTATATTTAATTTTATTTTAGCTTTATTTAAATTATTCCGTTTTCTTTTTGTTTTCAGTTTAAATTGTAGTCATTTTATGTGCTTTTGTCATTTTTATTATAAATTTATAGATATTCCTAAATGTATATTTCAATTTGTTTCACTTCAGTTATAAATATTCATACTAATAACTTAAACTATTTTCAAAATGTTCTTGTAGTTTTTAATCAGATATTAATTTTTATATATTAAAAATATTAATGTATAAAATATATAGTTATTAAATAAATATTAAAATAAATGTTTTTTTTTGTTTGTTACTGAAATGATTTTTGTTCATCCATAATTTTACGGTTCTGTATTTTTTCTCTGTCCTTCTGCAGGTCGTGTGCGAACAAGACGACAGAGTTCAAAGACGGCAGCTGGGGGCGGAGCTTCTGTGACTGACAGTAGGGGGCGGAGCCGAGCCAAAGCTGTGTCCCAATCACAACGTGAGTTTTTGGTTACATCATCCTGTTCAGCTGTCCTAGATCAGGATTTATGCTTGTCAATCAAATATCTTTACACAGAAATGATTGAAATATTATAGAGACAATTAAAGGGGTAGTTCACCAAAAAAGGACTTTCATGTCTGATTTTATTGCAAACATTCATTGTTCGCGTTTGGGTGAGTAAATGATGGCAGTGTTTTCATTTTGCGGTGAACCGTCCCTTTAAACAAATGATAAACCTTGATCAAGAGATGTACGGTATGCTGTAATATCATTGGCTGCAGTGTAATATATATATTATACTACAGTATAATGTGGCTCTCGTGTGTTTTCGGTTGACATCCCTCTTAATGAAGAGATATGAACTCCATCTCTCTTCCTGTGCCGCCTCATAAACATCAGCATGCTTTAGATCAGCTGTAGTTCATGCTGAAGCATGGACTCATGGGTAATGTAGTTTCTCTTCACTGTCCCGCGTCAAGGATCCAGATCGGCTAATCCGGTGGTGGGTAAAACGCACGGTACGGAGTAAAACACGGATTGATGTCTGCATGCGTTCCGTCATGAAAGCATGATCCACTGTACTGTTGCGATTGATTCCCGGATGTGTTATTATTATTATTTTGCTGTCATATCTCTGTTTTTGTCAAGTCACTTTAAGGCGAGTCAGTTCACTCGGCGTCCATCTTGGTAGTGCGCTTGGTTAGTTATTTCCAGCCAGTATAGTAATCGTTAACTTCTACTAAAACTATTATTTGTCAATTGAAATAAAGCTAAACTAAACTAAAATATAAATATTAAATAACAAAAATGTATGATTTAAATGTTGAAATATTGCTTTGCAACTAACTGAAATAAGTTTAAGTTGAAGTATGAAAATTACTAAATGAGATAAAACTAAAACTGGAATGTAAAATAATGTTTTAAAAATAAATTGAAATGATTTAGAAATATGAAAAATTAACAAAACTAACAAAAGCACATAAAACAATTGCTAAAAAATCTGGGTAAAAATGAAAAATATTGTAAAATTGTAATAACAATAATAATAAAATGTAGAAATATATAAAAAAAACACATTTACTAAAAATTAAGCTAAAACCCCCCAAAATTTAAAAATTACAAATGTAAAAAATAAATTAAAAATATTTTTAAAAACAATTTTTTTTTTATAAAAATGACATAAGCACATAACACAATTACTAAAAATTAAGCTAAAACTGAAAATAATGTAAAAATATTTAATTTTTTTTAAGTTAATAAAAATGACAGTCACATAACACAATTAATAAAATTAAGCTAAAACATAAAAGTAATGTAATTTAAAAAAAAATTAAAACTTTATCAATATTAAAAAAAAGGAAAATTAATAAATATGACAGTTAGTAAAAATTAAGTTGAAACTGAATTTTAGATCTTTTTTAAAATTTAAAAAATAAGTTTAAACTATTCAGAAATATTTCTTAAAAACTAATAAAAAAGACAGAAGCACATAACAAAATTACTAAAAATTAAAAATCCCATTCAAAAGCCAATTCAAAATGATAATAAGTAACTCTAATAGATATAAAAGAGTATATATAAATAATAGTAAAATAACATTGTTTCCAGCATTGTGCATTCAGCTCCGTCTGTTTAAAGTGAGAAAGAATCAGGAATAACAATAACAAGGCCAACATTTATTGTGATTCTTAAGTTGAAATCATGCAAAAAGCACATTTTCTGGCTGTAACAACAAAGCCTATTTTGTAAACAAACACAATTTTGTAAATGATCTCTTAAACGTATTCATAATATAATGATAAACTGTACAGAAGCTTGCTATTTTAAGTGTTATGTTTTCTCCATTTATCAATGTACGAGTGGACGGTCTCTGCCTTACACAGCCTCTGTTTATGTGTCCGATGAATGTGCCGCTTGTATTGATGTACTCTAGACATATACAGTATTTACAGTAACACTGACATTAAATCAAGTCACAGAACACTGTTTAAGTTAAGCGTATCTGTGTTACAGCGGGCAGCCGCTCTAGTTCACCCGGGAAGCTCTTGGCGCGCTCTTCCATGAGAATCCCTCGATCCGCCGGATCCGCTGGAGCGTCGTCGGACAAACGCAGTAAGATCCCGCGCAGTCAAGGCTGCAGCCGAGAGACGAGTCCCAGCCGTGCACGAGACGGTAAGACATTTACATCTGGTCGCCTAGCAGATGCAAATTTATGTTGAATATTAAAAGGGATCCTATTATGCAAAATCCACTTTTACATGGTGTTTGGACATAAATATGTGTTGGCAGTGTGCGAACACAACCACCCTACAATGATAAAAATCCACCCACTCCTTATTTTTTTATCTCCATTTAACCCAATCAGTCTCGTTAGACCTGCCGTTTTGATTCTCTGTGCAGTGTGACATCACATTGTTTAGGCCGCGCCCCCACAGCCGCTGACTGACACTGCCGTATTAGCAGAGGCCCCGCCCTGAGTGAGCCGCACACAATCCGCCATGTTTATCTTCACGCTAGAGCCTTTAAAAGCGGCATTCAAGTTAGAAATGTCTTCTTATTAAAGCTATAGAAGTTATTCAGTCAAGAGTACTGTTAATTTTGTCAGCTATTTTCAGTTTTATTCGTAGTCTTAGTCCCGTGTTAAATGTCCTTGTTAGCTTTTATCATATTTAGTTAACCTTATCCTATTTTTATTTTGGTCAAGTTTTAGTCAACTAAGGCCCGGTTTCACAGACATGGCTTAGAATAAGCCAGGATTAGGCCATAGTTCTTATTAGGACATTTAAGTAATTTTTATTAACATGCCTTAGAAAAAACATTACTGGTGTGCATCTTGAGACAAAACAAAGGCACTGATATGTTTTAAGATCAGTCAGTGCAAGTTTCTTTCAGTTGAAACAGCTCAGATTTACATTTTAATCTGGGACTAGGTTTAAGCCTTGTCTGTGAAACCGGGGGTAAAAGTCTCAGTATTTTAGTCTAGTTTTAATCAATGAAAACTTGACATTTTAGCAATAAGATTATTATTCATTAACCGTACAGCAGTATTCATTTTGGCAGCCATTTTTTATTTAGTCTTAGTCTTACTCAAATGTACATTTTAGTTATTATCGTATTTAGTCAACCTTGTCCTGTTTTTGTTTAGTCAAGTTTTAGTCGACGAAATGTCTGAACATTTTAGTCAGGTTTTAGTCAATGAAATCTTAGTCGTCATGCTGTATAATGGTTAAACTGATTAAAATTATTTTTGCTCAAAATTATAATCGTAATGATTGTTGTCATATGAGAAATTTACTTTTGTATTTCAGACATTGCACTTTCACCAGTAAGCACAAATCAGTAGAATGTGGACTCATACACATGGTTTATTTCACCTCATCTAGTGTACTGATTTATTATAGGCTTTTTGTTATATAAATTAATATAAAAGACTTATGCACTCTCTCTGTCTACATTATGAAAACTGGTAAAAAAAAAAAATATTATAACAGTGAAATTCCTAATAGTAATTCCACTAATTCCAAATTGCAATAGCCTATGTTTCTCTATTAAAACAACAGCGGTTGAGTAAGTGCATTTATTCAGCGATCACAATCGCAAACAATATAGTTGAGACTCATGACAGAACACAGACCGGCTGAATTATGCTTTTATTTAGATCGCTAAACTCCAGCTTGTTTGTTGCTGTATTCAGATCATCTGCAGCGGCGCTTCCGCAATAAAGAGCGAGCGTGTGCTTAAAATAGCCAGACTGCAATCAAATAAGCAAAACACCGGGCAGAAAATGTATCAATGTAACAGCGAAGCTCTGATTTGGGGATTTGAACTCTTGATATCTGGCAACCGCACTCATGAGAGTTCGCGTAGTAGAGGCGTGTAGAGCAGTCCGCAGTAATATTTTGTCTCCTTTTTTGGACGAAAATAAAAAGAGGTTTTGGGTAAAGTTTTTATTTTTTGAATGCATTTTAGTCTCATCTTTTATCATCAAATTGCATGTTGATATAGTCATAGTTATCGTTTATTGACCTTATTGTCGTCTCGTCATCGTCTCGTTTTAGTCATGGGCTAAAAACATTTTTCGTCATAGTTTTTGTTAACGAAATTAACACTAGTCAAGAGCAGTGAGTGATTTTCTGTTTTTATATATTGTTTGGCTCATATTAAAGGGATAGTTCACCCAAAAATGAAAATTCTGTCATTAATTACTCACCCTCATGTCGTTCTAAATCACTTAATGCACAGATCTAACATAAACATGCGATTTCTTTCCCAGCGGTTTATCTTCACAGTCATAACCGACTGTGTTTGTGTTGTGAGTTTGTGTTGTGTGTATTTGACAGTTTAAGCGCAATAAGACATGAAAGAGAACTTAGTTTAGTGCTCACATGCCGTATGACAGCTGTTTTCTGTGCGTTCGCTTCGAATGTGTGCGCTCAGAAAACCCTTAATCAAAAGTTTAAACTGATATGGCTTTAAAATGCATGATTTCAGTGCAATAGACATGATAATAAAAACCAAGCAGATGGTTTTTAGCAGAGTATCTGAGGCGCGAGCTGTAATGGCGCAGCTCTATTCTGGAAAAAGGGGCGGGGAGCAGCAGCTCATTTGCATTTAAAGAGACATGCACGAAAACAGCGTGTTTCTGCTTCCACTCAAAATGGGCATTTTCAGAATGATATAATAAATGATCTGTGGGGTATTTTGAGCTGAGACTTCACAAACACATTCTGGGGACACCTGAGACTTATATTACATCTTGTAAAAAGGGGCATAATAGGGTCCCTTTGAACACTGAAGTCTGCATGTTAAATGATCTCCTGCTCATCACACAGTATGCTTTATTTTTCTTTAGTTATAAAGTGAATGAGCAGCCAAATGCTCTGTAAGTGGGTTAAAATTGCGCAAATAAACTAGTAAGCACTGAACGGCCTATTATCCATGTGACCCAGTGCAGTCAGTGATCAATGTGAGCAGCACTGCATGTCACTGTCCTTCATGTGATCCAGTCGATACGTCTGCAGTGAACAGACTGAAGACTCACAGCTGCAGTGGTTCTTCTCTCTGTTTGTGTTCATGTCGTTGTGGTTGAAATCTATGAGCATCATTTACTGCAGATAAACTAAAAGTTTGTCTGGGTCTGGACCGTTCTCTTCTTTAGCTTCTTTCAGCTGTAAACATGTAATTGTTTGTAATTGAGCTGAAAACTTTGTTGTTCTTCTTTTTATTTGACTGTTGTTCTTTTCTCTTTTGTTTATTATGTTTGGTTGAGCATATCATATATATATATATATATATATATATATTGTCATTACGATTATTTAAATCCAGAGAAATTTGGATTTAAATCATTTGATTTATTATAATTTTATATTATTATAATATTATTTGTATGTTATGTCATATTCTTTTATGATTATCATGAAAGGGGAAGTTGAATTTAAATATGTTTTAAGCTGCACTTCACCATCTGAAAACTTTTGTTCTTGTTTTGTTATTTGGTTGTTGTTCTTTTCTCTATAGTTCATTACATTTGGTTGAATTTTTTTCTATGTTCTTTGTTTGTTCATTTCAAAGTAAAATTGCATGTTTAGAAATATAACTAAATATACTACTACTACTACTGCTAATAACAATAGTTATTGTAATTATTATTATTTGTATATTTTTATTTATTTTTTGTCATTTTTATTATGTTTTGAAAGGGAAAGTTGAATTTAGATAACAATAATAATATTTTATTTAATATTATAAGAAGTTTTTTTTATCTTTTATGATTATAATTATTATTATTTGTATATTTAAAAAAAAATTTTATCTCATATTTTTACGATTGTCTTAAAAGGGGAAGTTGAATTTTAATATCATATTTTAAGCTGCACTTCGCCATCTGATCTGTTACTATTTCTGCTGTCATGTCTTCCTCATGGTCTCATTCTACCTGCACGTTTCTCCTCTGCTGACTCCTGCCGTGCGTGCGTGCGTGTGTGTGCGTGTGTGTGTCTGTGTCTGTGTCTGTGTGTGTGTGTGTGTGTGCATGCGTGTGTGTGTGTGTGTCTGTGTGTGTGTGTCTGTGTCTGTGTCTGTGTCTGTGTGTGTGTGTGTGCATGCGTGTGTGTGTGTGTGTCTGTGTGTGTGTGTCTGTGTCTGTGTCTGTGTCTGTGTGTGTGTGTGTGCATGCGTGTGTGTGTGTGTGTCTGTGTGTGTGTGTCTGTGTCTGTGTCTGTGTCTGTGTGTGTGTGTGTGCATGCGTGTGTGTGTGTGTGTCTGTGTGTGTGTGTCTGTGTCTGTGTCTGTGTCTGTGTGTGTGTGTGTGTGTGCATGCGTGTGTGTGTGTGTGTCTGTGTGTGCGTGTGTGCGTGCGTGCGTGCATGCGTGTGTGTCTGTGTCTGTGTGTGTGTGTGTCTGTGTCTGTGTCTGACCAGTCCGGCTCGAGGGTTCAGTCCGCTGGGTAAGAGCCCAAAACCAGACCAGACCAGACTCCTGCGCATGTCTTTACTCACACTTCAGCTATGAATGGGTTTGCTTTGAGGAGTTTGGATCTAAATGTTTCTGTTTCGCCTTTAGTATCCCATGAAACATTAGGACTGAATGATATGACTAAAAATATATATGCTAACATTTTTTAGCCTTTTGATGATATTCATATACAGGTCAATATCAGTGTTATCATTGAGAGACTATTATAGTTTTAATTTGTATTTTGAATTAGTTTTAATTTTCAATTTTCATTTTCAATTTAGTTAAAGTTTTAGTAATTTTGTTGTGTGCTTTTTCATATTTATTAGTTTTTAAATGTCTGTATAGTTTTTATTAATTTTTAGTTAAATTTTAGGTATTTTAATATATCAAGTTTAGATAAATGAGAATAATTGCCTTGTCAACTAGCTGAAATAAAATTATATTACATTACATTACATTGTCATTTTTATGATTTTCTTAAAAGGTGAATTTGAATATAAATAATAGTAGTAATAATATATTATATTAATATTATTATTTGTATATTTAAAATTATTGCTATATTCACAGTGTTGCCTAATTTTATATTGCTGGCTAAATCAATGCAGATCTTTCATCCAAACTCTAAAATCTAACCAGTTGATTTCATATATTTCTTTCCTATAATTTCTCTTCATGTAACTCTCTGTGTTTGCGAGTGTGTTAGTGAACTAAAAGAATAAACTGTTATGTGTCACTAGTAAAATGAGAGTTTGTTTCTGAAATGTGTGTGACCTGATCCTTCCCAGCATCCCACAGATACTCTCGCTCCACCAGCGCGCTGACGGCTGGCGATGTCCTGCAGACAGGTGATTGCACGAGTCCGGGTCACGGCACCAGAATCCAGATCATCAGTGTTTTTAACAGGGCTCATGCTGAACCTGTTCAGAAGTGTATCTGTCAGTCACATCCAGGTTTAGAGCGAGTTTCAGCAGATTTAGACTCCTGTGAGATGAGCTCAAACACACGGTGGCGCCAGAGACCATCTCTGCATTCACTGTCACTGATGAAGCTTTAACACCAGCTCAGTTTCCCTGGATGCACTGCAAAAAATGCTTTTCTTACTTAGATTTTTTGTCTTGTTTCCAGCCAAAATATCAAAAAATTCTTAAATCAAGTAAGATTTTCTAGACAAGTAAAAATGATTGTCTTGTTTTCAGAAAAATCAAGCCAAAATTAAGCGAGTTTTTGCTTTGAAACAAGCAAAATAATCTTGTTTTCTGTTTGAAATAAGATAATTTTGCTTACCCCATTGGCAGATTATTTTGCTTGTTTCAAGCAATAAACAACTTAATTTTGACTTGTTTTTTCTGAAAACAAGACAATAATTTTTCAGGCCAGTTAATCGGCTGATGTTTGGAGATTTTGAGATTATTGGCAGTAGTGTGTTATTTCTCCCTTATGCCATTTCCAAAATCTACTTGCAGCCTTGTCATTTTATTTTATTTTATTTTATTTATTTATTTATTTTTTTAATGGAATATTGTGTGAAGTTTTTATTTGTGTGAAAAAATAAATATGTATGTCTCGTTTGCCATCATATAATTTTAATATACAGTGGGGTCCAAAAGTGTAGTAATTTATATTTTGTACTTTTCTAATATAATATAAACATTTTTTTAATTAAAAATGATGTTATCAGCTTAGCAATTGAATCAAAAGTTGAATAACACACGAACATAATCCTCAGAATCACATAGAAAGAGATTTCTCGTCCATTTGACAACATTCATTTATTTATTTACTTATTCATTCTGATTATATTCATATACAGATCAATATCAGTTTTTAGTAATATTTTGAATAATTTTTTTATTTGATATTTTCTATTGTTATTTTAGTTACAATTTTAGTAATTTTGTAATGTGTTTTTGTCATATTTTTTTTTACTTATAGTTTTTATACATTTTTATTTCAGTTTTAAATGTAGTTATATTAGTACATCACGTTAAGCTAATTAAAAATGAGAAATTATTTAGCTAAAATAAAATAAAAAATGTAAAAAAATTCTATATTTTATTTTATTTCAGTTAATGATTTTTTTAAGTACCAAATGCTTTTAGTTTTACTTAAATATTGTTATTTAAATATTTAAATATTTATGCATTTGCTCTTTATTAGTTTTATGTATTTATTTATGTAATTCATGCATTCATTCAAAATCCTAAAACTTGGTTTATTTCCAGATTTGAATAATTAATCATTTCAATTTGAATCATACATTTTCAGCATTATTTCAGACTGTTGAGCCCCGTTGCATATTTGTGTTTGATTTTGAGAGTTTTACTGTTGTTTTGACTTCAATTTCTTGCGTTTTTTGTAATTTCTTGATTTGTTTTCTTACATGCAGATTTTTGTTTGTATTGTTTTCTTGCATGTTTTCAGTCAGATCAGTCTGTGTTTGTACGCTTGTGTGCTGTGATGCTGATGAATGAAAAGCATGCAGTGTCTGTGTTTGGTTTTTCTGAACATTGATGTTGTGTGTGGTTACTGAACCCTCTCCGTCTCCGTCTCTGTCTCTGTCTCTGTCTCTGTCAGATCGGTTCGGTCTCATCCATCAGGCCATGCGGATCTTGAACACGGGCACAGAGGTGGAGGCGGCCGTGGCAGACGCTCTGGTGAGAATCACGTCCTCCATCTCCAGTCTGATTATTATCCGTCATCATATTCCTGATGTCTTTGTCTTTACTGTCCCTCTGCATTTGTCTGGAAACCCTGCAGCTTTTAGGAGACTCCAGGAATAAGGTAGTTGGTTTATGGACACCTGATTGAGTGTTTTTCCTCTCAAAATCTTCACCATAATTTCTTTCATAAACCAATCATGTCTGTGGCATTTCATACAAACGTATAATATAGTATAAAAAGTGAGATGAGAATATTTCAACGTGTTTGGCATGAAAACAATGTCCTAATGCAAAAAAGTCCTAAAATAGCCTTAATTTTCATACCGTTTGGGGTCGTTATTTTGTTTTTATGTTTTTGAATGAAGTCTCTTCTGCTCATCAAGGCTGCATTTATTTGGTCAAAAATACAGTAAAAATTGTGAAATATTATTACAATTTCAAATAACTGTTTTCTATGTGAATATGTGTTGAAATGTAATTTATTTCTTTGATTAAACCTGAATTTTCAGCGTCATTACTCCAGTCTTCAGTATCACATGATCCTTCAGAAATCATTCTAATTTGCTGCTCAAGATTTTCTGATTATAACTTATTATTATTATCAATGTTGAAAACAGTTGTGCAGCCCAATATTTGTATGGAAGCCGTGATGCATTTTATTTTTCAGGATTCACAGATGAATAGAAAGTTCAAAAGAACAGCATTTATTTGAAATAGAAATGTTTTGTAACATTATAAACGTCTTTACTGTCACTGTTGATGAATAATAATAATTTATTAATTAGTAATATTATTTATTAACTTATAAAAAAATTATATTAATAATTTATATGAACAAAAAAAAATACTGACCCCAAATATTTCAATGATGGTGTATATTTTTTAATTTTTTCCTTTTGATTTTGAGATGGCTTTTGTTCTGGCCATGGGATTCAGCTGTATTCACTTACATTCACATGCATGTAATTGTTCAAAAACATCCATGACCGTCAATCCTTTGCATGTCTCTTTTCTGTCTAATCAGTGTTCGTTCCTTTAGGTTTTAGCTGCATGCATCGTGGCGTAATCTTAGTAATATTTCACAGATGTACTCTAGCAGTCAAAAGTTTTTGAACAGTAAGATTTTTAATGTTTTTTGAATTTTTGAATGATTTTCTGCTCACCAAGCCTGCAGTGCATTTATTTGATCCAAAGTACAGTGAAAACAGTACAATTTTGAAATATTTTTACTATTTAAAATAACTGAATTCTATTTGAATATATTTTAAAATGTAATTTATTACTCCAGTCACATGATCCTTCAGAAATCATTCTAAAATTCTGATTTGCTGCTCAAAAAACATTTATTATTATTATTATTATGTTGAAAACAGCGGAGTAGAATTTTTCAGGTTTCTTTGATGAATAGAATGTTCAGAAGAAAAGCATTTATCTGAAATAGAAGTCTTTTGTAACAATGTTTTTGTAAAAATGTGCTCAACTGTTTTAAATATTGATAATAATAATAATAATAATAAATGTTTCTTAAGCAGCAAATCAGCATATTAGAATGATTTCTGAAGGATCCACTACACTGGAGTAATGATGCTGAAAATTCAGCTTTGAAATCACAGAAATAAATTACATTTTAAAATATATTCAAATAGAAAGCAGTTATTTTAAATAGCAAAAATATTTCACAATATTACTGCTTTTGCTGTACTTTGGATTAAATAAATGCAGGCTTGGTGAGCAGAAGAGACTTCTTTAAAAACATTACAAATCTTACTCTTCACTTGGTAGTGTATATGTAGTGTTTGTAAGTCATCTTTGTGCTGCAGCGGAGGCCGATGCGGCGGCGGTACGAATCTCCCGGCATGTACTCGGATGACGACGCCAACAGCGACGCATCCAGCGCCTGCTCCGAACGCTCCTTCAGCTCCCGTAACAGCGCCGCTCCACATTACCTGCGTCAGACGGAGGACGTGGCCGAGATCCTGAACCACTGCGCCAGCTCCAACTGCTCCGAGAGGAAAGAAGGGCTGCTGGGACTCCAGAACCTCCTGAAGAGCCAAAGAGTGCTCAGGTAAGTGAAGTGACGTGTGACCCATAGAATTTGTGCTCTGCATTTAACCTTTAAACTCAAGCGTCTCACCTCGGTCGTGGTATTGAAGGTGGAAGAGAGTGCTGGTTATTCACTCTCCCACTGGACCTGAGACTCGAACCCGCAACCTTCAGGTTGCAAGTCCGACTCTCTAACCATTAGGCCATGACTGCACCAGAAAGGGCCACCAACTGCACCGCTTACTGAGAAATGTTAAAAAAATTATAAGAATATTAATTATTATTATATATTTCTATAAATATTTTATTACATTTTATAAAAAAAAATAAAGAATAATAATTACTAATATCAGCCCAAATATTTATATCTGTGCACCTTCTTAATTATTTATTTTGATAATTTACATTTTGGTAATCTATATTCTTTTTATTTTATTAAACAAAATGTATGAAGAGTCATTCGGCATCTACTACACTGGTTACTACAAAATAAAAATAACAATTATATTACATATTTTAATTTGATTAAAATTATGTCATTTAAAAATTAAATTACTAATATCAGTCCACATCTCTAAATCTGTGCACCTTCATAATTATTTAGTTTATTTCAATTTTATAAAAATATAAATTGTTTTAATTTTACTAAAATTTTTTATTAATAAATTAATTACTAAGAGTCCTCAGGTACATGCAGCATTAACTACACTGGTTACTAAGAATAGAAAAAAAATATAGAGATATATTTATTTCAATATTTAATTTTATTAAAATAAGTTTATTTAAAAAAAAAAAATGTAATTACTAATATCGGTCCAAATTTCTATATCTGTGCATCTTCTTAATTATTTAGTTTGATCATTTTAATGTATATATATATGTTTAGTATAATTTAGTTTGACATTAAATATCATTTTAGAAGTGCTTTTTTTTTTTTAGAAGATTTCTGATGATAATACCATTTGCAGTTTTTCGATTTTGATGTGAACAATATGATTGTGTCTTAAAAAGTGCATTAGAAATCTGAATTGTATTACAGATGTAAAGATGTGAGTGTCTATATATATGTGTTTCAGTCGTGTGGAGCTGAAGAGACTGTGTGAGATCTTCACCCGGATGTTTGCAGATCCTCACAGCAAGGTGACCTTTCATCATCTTCATTCATTCACAGTTTCATTAAATCATGCTTATGTTTGTTTTGACTTCTAATGCTGATGACTTTTGTTCTGTTTTATGTTCTGCTGCTGCTTTGGGCCGATGCTTCAGAGAGTAAGTGATTCGAACCTGAAAATCTTGGCAAACAAATACATTTTAAAAACTTGGGGCCGCTCACACAAATGTTATTTTAGTACCTTTGAGAGCAATAGTTTTTATTTTTGTATTTTCTGTTTTTTTATTAATTTTTTTTAATTTGTAGTTTTTATTTTAATTAAATTTCAAGGTTCAAGTTTTAGTGATTTTGTTGTGTTATTGTCATTTTTATTATTTTTTAAACGTCTTTATAGTTTTATTCATTTTTAGTTTGGTTTTAGTTATTTTAATACATCATGTCAAGCTAAATGAGAAATATTGCCTTGTCAACTAGTTGAAATAAAATACTATTCTTTTATAATATTATAATACTATTTAAACGTCTATAATGTTTCAAATTAAAATGTAATTAAATGTAAAAAAAATTTTTATTTCATGTTTATTTTGAATTATTTTAGTACTTCAGCTTAAATATATGAAAATAAAAATACCTGAAATAAAATAATTTTTAAAAATATATTAAACATTTTTCAATTAATTATTTTTATTTTAATGCATTAATTATTAATTAATTAATTTTATTCTAGTTCATACAGAATGTGCTGTTGCGTTCGAAAAGATGCAGCGGCCAAAGACTGACATGAAGCAACAATTAAAACATTCAGTTCAGATGAAGCTACAGCAGAGATGCTAAATCACATTTCCTGTGTTTCTACACCGATGTGTGTGTGTGTGTGAGTGTGTGTGTGTGTGTGTGTGTGTGAGTGTGTGTGTTTGTTTAGAGGATCTTCAGGACTGGCTCTTCATTCTGCTCACGCAGCTGCTGAAGAAAATGGGGGCCGATCTTCTGGGCTCCGTTCAGGCCAAAGTTCAGCGGGCCCTCGACGTCACCAGGTCTGAAACCAGCACAGCTTGTACTATAAAGCGTTCAAGAGTGTTCAGCAGTGAACTGTATTTCTGTATTTTTGTCCTGTAGTCGTTGTTTATTTTCTTCTTTCCGTCCTGGTTTTCGCAGGGACTCTTTTCCGTACAATCAGCAGTTCAACATCCTGATGCGGTTTATCGTGGATCAGACTCAGACCCCAAACCTCAAGGTCGGTCTGGACTTTATTTTCTCATTTCCCAACGTTTTCCTGCTCTGCTTCAATTGAGCTCATAACCAGTGTCCAAAAATAACTTATAAAACGGATAGTTCCGGTGCTTGATTCTGATTGGTTGAGCCGCGTTCGAAGCTGTTGTAAATTACTCTACAAACATACACCTTTGTTTACGTTTGTGTGTTGCTCGGCAACCACTTTGTTGCAACCACAACTGTTTCTGAGGAACTACATTGTTTGGTGGAAGAATACTGTTTTTATTAATATCATTACACTTTATGTGCTCTGTTTTATTTTGTGAAACCTTACTACGTATATGGAATAACCGTTTTATAAAAGCAATAAGCCCCGTGAAGCCGTGGTTTACAGTGAATTTATAACAGCTCCGCGTCGTGCCTAACAACGCCCCTTAGCTGTTATAAATTCACTGTAAACCACAGCTTCTTATTGCTTTATTTTAATGTCCATCAAACCACCAAATTAAAACATTTTGAATAAAAATAATATTTGAAATAATAATAACAATACAATTTGAAATAAAATAGAAAAATACTATTTGAATAATGTTATGGAAAATAGCTGAATTATTAATAATTATCATAAATGTGCTTCCTTGCCGAATGTCTGGTTTATACATTTCGTATGATTGTCATTGAACTTTTCTTTCAAACACCATTGTTAACACGTTGTTAATGCATTTGCTAATTTTAACTAACAATGAGCAATTTATTTGTTACAGTACTTATTAATCCTTATTATTGTTAGATAATAAAACATGCTGTTTATTGTTAGTTCATGTTGCTCAGATCTATTAAATATTAGCAAATACTTTTGACTGTAATAATGTATTAATAGATGTTGAAATTAACATTAACTAAAAATAATAAATGGTAACAAATCAACCTTATTGTAAACAGTGTTAAATGGTATCACTGAAGTACTATTATGGTTTTTATTAATATTTTGAATTATTTAAAAAATTTTGTTGTGCTTTTGTCATTTTTTAAATGTCTATATAGTTTTGATCAATATTTAAATATTTTTTATATTTATATTTTCTGTGTTCATCGTAATTTTAGTTAATGTTTTAGGAATTTTGTTATGTTTTTGTCTCTTTTTTTAGTATTTTTTAAAAAGTATGTCTGCATAGTTTTTATTAATTTTTATTTCAGTTTTAGTTTTTAGAACGTCATGTTAAACTAAAAATAAAAATGAGAAATGTTGCCTTGGAAACTAACTGAAATATAATAAATTTTTATATTTTATTTCATTTAACGTTTATTTTATAACTATAATAACCCTGATTGTAGTGTTATCAAACCATGTGAATGTCTTTGAATCATTTGAATCACATGTTGATTATGAAGACACTTTCTAAGTCCTCATAATTAAAATAGCTTTAAAAACATACTAAACTTTACAAAATGTAAAAATGGCTGTAGTTTTGTGTGAGGGGCAGGTTTAGGTGTAGGGTTAGGGTAAGGGGATAGAAAATACAGTTTGTACAGTAGAAAAAACATTACGCCTATGGAATGAACCCATAAAACATAAAAACCAACGTGTGTGTGTTTGTGTGCGTGTGTGTGTATGTTTGTGTGCGTGCGTGTGTGTGTGCGCGCGTGTGTGTGTGTGTGTGTGTGTTTGTGTGCGTGTGTGTGTGTGTGCGAATCATGACGTGGACCACAGAGCCGAAGAGCTCAGACATCAGGAAGGTCAGTGTGTTTTTCCTCTTCTTTTCTGTGAGGCTCCGGCTGAAGTTGGGTTTGTCAAAGTGAGCTGTGGTGTGTCTCAGACGCTTCATATCTGGCTGAATGAGGAGGCGTCGGGCAGGAGCTCCACTGTGGCCTCCCTGCCGGGGGAAAGTAACCTGGAGGAGAGATGTAAGCAGGTAGTGACCCTTGACCTTTGACCTCCTGACTGCCTGCGGAGGTGACGCTGGGCTTGTCTAACACTGCTGCTGTCTGGAGGGTTTTGATCTGATGTTTCAGCATGGCAGCTGATAACCGTCTTTCCTCCTTTCTGAGCCACTAACACCTTCTGAAGCACTTGAATGACCTTTGACCTTCGGCAGTGCAGATTTATTTTGGCATGAATTAAAAAAAAACAGGGATGTGAGGGACAGACATTTTGTCCATTCATAAATAAAAACCTAAATAGTGTTACTTAAAAAAAATAACAACAAAATTGCTAAACTTTGAACTGGAAAAAAAAAAAAAAATTAACATAAATGTATCACTTAATAAAAACTAAAAATAACAAAAATTACTAACATTTAACTGGAGATAAATAAAAATAAATTAAATCTAAATAGAATTATTAAAAAAAAAACTAATAAAAATTACATGACATAAAATTACTACAATTTTAACTTGAAATCAATACAAATAAATTAAACCCAAACAGTATTATTTTAAAACACAAAAACTAATAACAAAAAAAAATTACATAACAAAATTACTAATCTTTTAACTGGAAATAAATAAACATAAATTATATTACTTAAAAAAACTAACAAATATTACATAAATTACTCAAATTTTACTGGATATAAATAAAAAATAAAATAAACCCCAAATAGTATTATTTATAAAAACAAAAACTATTAAATATTACAAACAGAATTATTTAAAATTCCACTGAAAATAAATAAAAAAGAAAACCTTAATAGTGCTATTAAAAAAAACTAAGAAATTACATAACAAAGTTACCAAAAATTTAATTGGATATAGATAAAAATAAATTAAACATAAATATTATTATTTAAAAAAACAAAAATGAATCAAAATTACATGGCATAAAATTAGTAAAATTTTAACTGCAAATAAATAAAAAACATTTTTTTTAAAATTTTATTATTTTAAAAACACAAACTAATAAGAAATAACATACCAACATTTAAAAATAAAAATAAAATTTAAACTGTAATAAAAATTAAAATAAGTGAAACATAAAAAGTATTATTTAAAAAACAAAAATTACATAACATTACTAAACATGAAACTAAAATTAAAACTGATGATATAAAAAAACTAATAAAATCTAATTTAAAATATTAATAAAACCATAACAGTATATGAAGAGTTTATTTCCAAAAACATATAACTCAGTTTATTAAAATTTTCAAAAATCATGTTTTTTATGATGTTATCATGTTTTTATTGTTTTATTGTGTTAGCTGTATTTTTTTTACCTAATCAAAATAACCCAACTGCAGTTTGATTGAGATTCACTGGAATGCACAATGAAAAAACACGATTTTTGAAAATTGTTAAAAACATAGTTATCTGTTTTTGCAAATTAACTCTTCATATAAATTATACTAAAATAACACTGGTTCAAATATTTCCAACGGACAAAAAATTTGAAAAAAATAAATGAGATGTGACCTATGACCTTACAATCTAAATATCTGTCCCTCACAGTCTTTATGCATTCGCTTCAGATTCAACATGACGTCTACTCCTCACTAAGGTCCATTGGGATGTGTATCAAACTCATGTTATTGCAAGATTTTGAAATGCTTTCATTTGCACCTAATCAGGGACAGTGTGATACGTCATTTTCTCTTCCTGTTGTGAAGTGACAAAGTCTCATATTGCCAGTTAAAGCATCTCATTAGTGTTTTTTGTGCTGGTTGTGTGTTTCCAGGCTGCTCAGATGGTTCTGATCGCCCTGTTTGAGCTGAACACCCCAGAGTTCACCATGCTGTTAGGAGCTCTGCCCAAAACCTTCCAGGACGGAGCCACTAAACTCCTGCACAACCATCTGAAGAACAGCAGTAACGTGGCTGCAGTGGTACACACGCGCTGATCTCGCTCTCCGTCACCAGTAGTGTGTTTAGGCACCATGCAAACCATGCAATTTCTACCTTTCTAATTAGCCATTTAAAAGTCCTCCTATGAGTGTCTGCATGTATAATTAAATTTACATGGTTTACGTAGATTGTTCAGTGTCCGTGGTGTGAAAATGATGGCGAGCAATTCATTTGAACGCGGCTTGAGAGAGAATTGTGAATGAAGGCGCGGATGCAGCCTCCGTGTTGCCAGATCAAGTTTTTATAATCGTTTTTAGACTTTTTTTTCAAAAATAATGTGACCTTTTAGGAAGTTAATAAAGTTGCAGTTTAGGGTTAGCGATATCTTTATCTAAATGATTAGACATTTTTTCAGTTTATTTTATTTTGGGGGGCTTTGCTTTTGTTTGTTACCACAGCAATACCTGGCAACACTGCATCGCCGGCACTAAAAATTGACAGTAATAAAACATTTTTAAAAAGCCCACAGAGAACAGGATACCACATTCGGTAATACAAACGCAATGATCATCGTGATATTATCTGTAAGAAATGGTATCAATGCTATCAAAAACAGTAGCATAATAACTACTACAGAGATTTGCAGAACAAGTACGTTACAGAATTAAAATGCCAAATATTCAGACACTGTCCATAAAGAATTTGCTATTTCATTCAGTTTTAGTAGTTAACCTTTCACAAAGTCATGCTAAAACATTCATAAGAGCACTAGGCAAAGTTCCTATCGTATAGCATTGATTACTGATGAAAACTATTACTGTATTATTGTATGAATAATAAACAAGTAATACAATTATCCACCCCAATAGAAAAGCATTAACAAATTTTAATGCAGTAAACAAGGTCTTATTAACAGTGTCCTTCCCCTTAAAACAGAGAAAACATCTTTTACAAACATCTACATGTCTGTCTCTTTTAAAGTTTGTATGTATATAATGGGTTGTATTTGTAGGTGTTATTATAGCACAATTCTTAACACCCCACCCCAGACCTCACTAATTGTCAAAACTTGGTTATGGCTATACCCTGGAACGTGATTTCTACCGCGGGGGTCCCCAGGGACTGTTTGCTTAGGGCCCCCAAAACTCTAAACTAGGGCTGTCAAAATGGCTGAAAAAAACAAATTCGAATTTTGTACTTAAATATTATCAATATTTGAATTATATTCGAATTTAAAAGGCATAATTTCAGTTAGGGGGAAAAAAAGCTTTTGGCTTCTCTCCTGAGGCCACAAGAGGGCGCATCGAGCAAAAAATTACTAATTCACGTTTATTCAAAGCAATAAAATAACACGACTATCTTTGAAAAAAGTGCATAATATTTAAAATAATGTTTATGAACCATATATAATTAATTAAGTTGCTTAAACAGTTCGAATCAAAACAGCATCATGTATGTATAGTTTAATACAAAGGACCAAAAACCAATCACAAAGAGAACTTTCTTCATTTAAAAACATGAGATGCAGTGGGATGCAGAAAAACCGCCATAAAGTCTCGAGACATGTTTTTTAAAAGTTGAAATTACATTAAATGTACATGGCTTTCTAAACATCTAGACAAAATGCTCTCTTGTGCGAGACGCGAGTGCAACGGTGATAGATGTCCCTATAGAAAATGCGATAAATATGCGTTCTGTGTGAACGGCTTGGTTTCAGTTTTGACGTAAACAAGATCTTTTCCACAATATTTTGAGTGAACAATGTAGCAGAGCCGCATCCAGTGGCTTCAAATGGATAGGCTAAAAAAAAACATTAAAATGCAACGACACCTACATCGTCATCGCATCTTGTGTGCCACTGATAAAGCTGCCTCACGCACACCTAAAAGTTTTTGCATTCGAATGTGGATTTTTATTTTAAATTCGAAATTCGAAAAAATTTTTGACAGCCCTACTCTAAACATGCCCCTGTCTGTCACTGAATGTTACAGTGTGCTGCTCGCTCAAACGTCTGTGTCGTTTGTTCAGTCTCAGGCGTCTCCCAGCGGCAGCAGCATTGTGGGACGCACCCCTCCACGACACCCGGTGACCCGCAGCAGCCCGCTGACCTCACCCACCAACGGCTCACACGGGGGACTGTCACCCAGGTACACCACCTCAAAACAAACATCTGTGAAGCTGTGGGACATGATCAGGACTACATGGAATCTGAGACTGCAGAAACAATAGTTTATTTATTTGTTAAAAATTAGCATATTAATGATAAATAAATAATAAAATAAAAATAATAATAATGTATTATTTTAAATATTACTGTTATTATTTTATTTATTATTATTATTATTATGATTAATTATTAAATAATAATACATATTTTATGTGAAGAATATAATACTCTCAGGTAGTTTTATGTGTATTGTTTTCATTTTAATTAGTTAATTGTACTGTTTTTGTCATTTTTATTTTTTATTTTTTTTCAAAAATGTCTATATAGCGTTTATTAATTTGATTTATTAATTTTAGTTTATTTAATTTCAGATATTTTAAACTAAATTTAAAGTGTAACTATTGCTTAAAGTAAAAGAGAATGAAATAAAATAAGTTTACCTTTTTTAAAAAAATTTTATTTCAGGTAACTATTATTTTATTTAAAGCAACATAAAACATTTTTTATGACCCTGCTACACATCACCTAAAATATGTTTCAGATATTTTAAACTAAACTTAAAGTGTAACTATTGCTTGAAGTAAAAGAGAATGAAATAAAATAAGTTTAGTTAACAGTAATAACCCTGCTACAGATCACCTAAAATATGTATTAAATATTTTTACAAATATTTTAATTAAATAATTTAAACATTGATTATAATTTTAAAAAATATATATTATTTTATACTAAGAATATCATATTCCCGGCTAAATTTAACACATTCAATGATGTTTAATTCAATGTAATTACAACATTTATTTCAATACAACACAAACTGACACCGAAAATGCAGATTTCATGTGGTCCTGGTCGTAACTCGAATCATAGGCTTTCTAATGGTCTTTTGCTCCAAAAGACAAACATTTGCTCTAGTGATCCTGTCCTCATCAGTAACCCATTTTTGAACATGGTTTTACACGCTTTAGTTTAATAACCAAAATGAATGAACAGTCATGTTTCACTCATTTTCAAACTCTCTGAAGGCAAATAAATGTTGATGCTATTTAGATTTGTTTTTTAGGATGTTTTTCGTTTCTGCATGAACTAACAAACAGCTTCTGCACTAAATGCACATCATGAAATGACATTAAATCCATGTTATATTACTAATATTGCTCTGTTTTGGCATTTCAAAGGGTGTTGCATCTTATGTTGCAGATTGTAAATGTCTCTGTTTTTGTTGTGACGCAATACGATAATTTTTGTTTTGACCAGCCATGATAAGTGATATTTTATCAGTCGTTTTTCCACTTTTTTGTTATTGAAAGGAAAATGTAATTCAATACTTGTTCCTAATACAGTAAATTTTGTTAAATAATAACATTTTGTGCTTCTTTGGCTGAAATGAGCAACAACAGTGACTGTAATTTCTTCAACAACTCAGATATGTGAAGGGTGTTTATTTGTTATTTCTTTTAATAATTATTTTTCTGAATTATTCTTTAAATTTTATGTTTCAGTGCTTCAAAATGATGCCTGAAGTGACAAAATCTCAACCATTCAGAATCAGTGTTATTTTAGTATCATTGATATACCTTACTGTTATAGTTTTTGTTAATATTTTGAATTAAATTTTATTTTTAGATTATCTGTTTCATTTTATTTTAGGTGATATTTTAGGTTATTTTAGGTTTATTTAGGTGAAGTTTTAGTGATTTTGTTGTGTGTTTTTGTCATTTTTATTAGTTTTTAAAAAAAAATATGTCTGTATAGTTTCTATTAAGTTTTTAGTTTTTGTTATTTTAGTTCTTTGACTTAAACTAAATGAAAATGAGAAATGTTGCCGTGGCAGTTAACTGAAATATTTTTTTTAGTTCATGCTTATTTAATTTTTTATGGTTTTAGTTTTATTTAACGATAATAACATTTACTGTTTAATATACAGACTTGTGGACCAATCAGGTTTCATTGTGGGCAGAGTTTCCCAGCATTATGCATAAAAACAGAAGCATCTCTTTGTGCTCACAGCTGGTTTGGACCAAAACTCACTTAAACTTGCAAGACGTGATGTATTGTTTGATGGCGTCTTGTTTGGTCAGGATATGGTAGTTTGAGAACTAGCATCTTTCACTGTTTCCTCTTTTCTTCCTCTCTTCCTCCTCTTTGTTTCTACACCTCCCTGCTCTCTCTTCATCCTCCTCTTCCTCTCGGCTCAGTCGTTTGTGGGGCCGGAGCTCAAAGCCTTCTTCTAACCTCCCTCCTCCCCACCCCGGCCCTGCCACCCCCCCTCTCCGGGCCTATCGGAGGGCGTATTCGCCCAGGTAACACACCTCGGCCCGGGCGTCAGAATGCTAACACATAAGAGCAGGAATTTCCTGCACAATTATTGGTTTTTCATTGGTAGTCTAATCAATTTAAAGTCAATGCATGACATTTAAAGAAATGTTTTGGGTTTAAATGGACCCGGAATGTTCCTTTTAAGGCAAAACACTACAGGCAAACCCATTCATCTTTTTCATGCACTGATCAATTTTGCTATTTTGCTTCCATAACATGTCTTATTTCAAACTAGAGGAAAGAAAACATCCAAAATACACATTTAAGTGTTCATTTTAAGTAAAATTGTATTTGCGTCTGTAGATTTCAGTTACAATACATATCTTTAAAAATTTACTCCTGCACATCAGCAGCACTTACATACACCAAAACTTACAGTTTTATTCCTGTCTATATTCTGAAGGATTTTACTGAGGGGTTTGTTCATGTATCATTCACCTGAATTAATTATTGCATTTTTATGTATTTGCGTCTGTAGATTTCAATTACAATCCATATCTATAAACGTTTTTTCTCCACTTCAGCAGCACTTACATACACCAAAATTTACAGTTTTATTCATATCTATATTCTGAAGGTTTTTACTGAGGGGTTTGTTCATATGTCATTCACCTGAGTTAATTATTGCATTTTTATATTTGCGTCTGTAGATTTCAGTTACAATACATATCTTTAGAAGTTTTTCTCCACTTCAGCAGCACTTAAATACACCAAAATTTACAGTTTTATTCCTGTCTATATTCTGAAGGTTTTTACTGAGGAGTTTGTTCATATATCATTCACATGAGATTATTATTGCACTTAATCTATTTGCGTCTGTAGATTTCAATTACAATCCATATCTATAAAAGTTTTTTCTCCACTTCAGCAGCACTTACATACACCAAAATTTACAAGTTCGTTCATATATCATTCAGACTTATTTCTAGAACATTTTCTTCCTAAAAACATGGCAAAAGTGCATATCTTTAAAGGCCGTAAGTTTGTTTCTCCACTTCAGCAACACTTACAAACACCAAACTTAACAGTTTTATTCCTGTCTATATTCTGAAGGTTTTTACTGAGGGGTTTGTTCATATGTGATTCACCTGGTATTATGCAACATATTTTTCATAAAAACGTGGTATTTTCCTATTTCTGTTTGTTGACAGTATTTTCTGATTTTTGGAGTGATAAAAAGAGAAATCCAAAATCTCCTCTGTAAAAATATAAATCTTTAATATGTCAACAAAATAAAAACTAATTTTGAACCTGGCTTTATCCAAAGTTCAGATTGATGTTCTGGAAATGTATGCAAATTAGTACACATTTAATTAGATAATTCCTTACCTGCATATTTAAACATAACATTTCAAGAAAACTTGTAAAACACAAAAACTGTCTTAATGTGCTGTGAATAATCATCTGGGGAAAGTATATTTTTACACTGTTCACCTGTAGTGTCTTGCCTTGAAAGTTTTTTTTTTAAATCCTAGAAATTTTAGCAAATGTGCAAACCTTATATTTCGGTCAAACTGCACTCTCTTTGTATTTGTCTCAGCGTGAGAATCCGTGTCTTACATTTTCATTACTTTTGTGACGTCTTTCTGTCTCTCATTCATCTGATTTCTGTTGTTCCAACCACTTTTTGCTTCGTGGCAAATGCAAAGGTTTGTCGAGTGTTAATCTGTCTATATGAAATGTTTAAGATGTGTCACTTTATCTTTGCAGTTGAGCAGTTGATGCATTCATCACATCTGTGTGTCGTCTGTCCGCCTTGTGTTGTATGTTAAAGTCAATGCATATGGAGTCACGCCTCACTCTGTGTGTGTGTGTGTGTGTGTGTGCAGTATGCTGGAGTACGACACCGAGAACATGAACTCAGAGGAGATCTTCAGCTCGTTGAGAGGTGTAACCGAAGCCATCCAGAGCTTCAGTTTCCGCAGTCAGGAAGACATACTCGAGCCCATCAAACATGACGGCAAGAGGGAAGATACGGTGAGTACCTCCACCTGCAAGACTGTCTTCAAGATGTTGCTTTAGGTTGACCCAAACTAATCAAACAAGAAGGTCTGCATTAATTTTTTAAGCTGCAAAGCTTTTTTATATTTTCATCTGAAATAGAAGATTGATTCCTCAAAATGCTAAATATTAAGCAACTTGTAGCCTGTGATCAACAATAACTCCAGCAACTTTCAAAATGTAAACAACCTGACCATTTAAAAATAGCTTAATATCTTCATATACATTTAATATAATTGCTTTTTTTTTCAAATGGCCAGGTTGTTTACATTTTAATAGATATTAGATTAATATTACGTTTTTTTTTTAATTAATACTTTTATTCATTTTATTTTATGCATTGAATTGATCAAAAGTGACAGTAAAGACATTGATAATGTTAGGAAAGATTTCTATTTCAAATAAATGCTGTTCTTTTGAACTTTCTATTTATCAAACTATCCTGAAAAATAAAATGTATCACAGTTTCCACAAAAATATTCAGCAGCACAACTGTTTTCAACATTAATAATAATCAGAAATGTTTCTCGAGCAGCAAATCAGCAAATTATAATGATTTCTGAAGACCATGTGACACTGAAGACTGGAGTAATGCTGCTGAAAATTCAGCTTTGATCACAGAAATAAATAACATTTTAACATATATATTCACAGAGAAAATAGCTGTTTTAAATATAATTTTTTTTCATATTTTTACTGTATTTTTGATCAAATAAATGCTGCCTTGCTGACTTCTTTCTTCTGCCCTCAAACTGATTAATCTTATAATATATATATATATATATACAGTACAGTATATAACCAGAATGGATATGAATGATGTCGCAAGAGTGTTTTACTTCTTCTGATTAATAGATGTTATAGTCAGTCACAAGGTTGAAGCTAAATAAGCAGGTTTCTCTTTCAGACCGGTGTGGATCCTCGTCTGTCCGCTGGTGTGATGGAAGGAGGCCGGACAGCGCTGGACAACAAGACATCATTATTAAACACACCGTCTCCTCGATCGTTCAGTGGCCCGTGGGCTCGCGAATACAACCCATACAACTACAGCGACTCCATCAGCGCCTACGAGAAAGGAGCGCTCGCCGTGTTTGACGACGTGGAGCACATCCGAGACGGTAAATGAACAAACACATCAACGGAAGAATCACTTCGTGATGTTCACAGAAACAGGCCAACGTCTTTGGGTTTCTCTTTCAGGTCGTCCACAGGACTGCGGAGAAAACAAAATCCTGCATCCGAAAGGTTTTTCTGCAGGTATGAGGAGGTTTGAAACCATTTGAAAAGAGCAAAAGTCAGCTTCTGTAAATAAACATCGTCATAGATAAGTGTTATTTTAGCATCACTGATATACTATTATAGAGTTTGTTAATATTTTGAATTCGATTTTCTTTTTATGTTTTCAGTTTTCATTTTAATTTCTAGATTAATTTTGAGTAATTTTGTTGTGTTTTCGTGTTTTAAATATCACTATTTAGGTTTTATTTATTATTTTTTGTTTGCATTTTAATTTTATTTTAATATTTCTATTAATTGTGTTTTGTTGTTTTTATAAGTTTTTTGTTTTAAATATTACTATTTAGATTTATTTATTTAATACATTTATTATTTTCAGTTCTCATTTTAGTTTAAAGTTTAGTATTTTCGTCATGTTATTTTATTAGTTTTTGTTTTAAATATTACTATTTAGGTTTAATTAATTTTTATGTATTCATTATTTTCAGTTTTCATTTTCATTTTAGTTATATTCTTTGTCATTTTGTTGTGTTTTTGTTATTTTAATTTTTTAATGCCTATATAGTATTTATTATTTGTTTAGTGTCAGTTATTTTAGTACTCCAAGTTAAACTAAACAAAAATGAAATGTTGAAAGCTGAAATAAAATAAGTCTAAATAATAAAAAAAAAATTTTTTTTTTTTTTAAATATGTATTTTTTTAAAAGGTATATATATTTTTATTTTTTTTATGATTTTAGTTTAGTGTTAGGGTGAAAAACCCTGCCATAGATAATGTATGAACATTTCAAAACAGTTCAGCTTTAGTTTCTATAAATACTTTTTAAGGACTGGTTAAAATATAAGGCAGCTGAAAAGTTGATGGCCACTGAATATTAAAAGCCTTTCCTGAGCTCTATGATTCCATTATGCTTCAGTGATTCATTCAGATGTGATTCGGTGCATAAATGTTCAGATTGTGTGTTTAATGTCGCTGACTGTGATTGGTCAGGACCCAGGCAGCACCTGGAGATGATTGGTGATCTGCTGAAGGAGCTGTCCAATCACAGCGAGCGTGTGGAGGAGAGGCGGGCCGCTCTGCTGGAGCTGCTGAAGGTCACGCGTGACGACAGTCTGGCTGTGTGGGAGGAGCATTTCAAAACCATGCTGCTGCTGCTGCTGGAGACGCTGGGAGACAGAGATGTGAGAGACACGCACTCATATTCTGTACTTGATAGTCACATGGTCCAACAATTAAAAACAGCACAGATGCAGCTAAAGAACAGTTGTGTCCGTCCACAGCACACCATCCGAGCGCTGGCTCTGCGCGTCCTGAAAGAGATCATGCGCAGTCAACCGGCGCGCTTCAAGAACTACGCAGAACTCACCATCATGAAAACCCTGGAGGCCCATAAAGACTGCCACAAAGAGGTGAGCCAGACTCTCTCTCTAATAATACAGCACTTCTCCACCAGAGGGCTTCAAGATGAGACAAAGCAAGCATTAGCATAAGCTGAAACTACTAAAAGTCAAGATATTTCTTGCTTTAATTCTCCCCCTCAGTAACTGTTTTTGTCTCTAAAGAACCAGGATTCCCATGCATGAAGTATGAGGAAGCCTATTATAGTTAATAAACTAAATATAAATAAAATTTATTTCAGCTAGTTGCAAGTCATTATTTCTTATTTTCGTTTAGTGTAACTTGACATACTAAATAAACTAAAAACTAAATTTGAAAAAGAAAAAAAAAAAGTAAAAAAAAGAAAAAGAAAAAGTAATTTAAAAATGAACAAATCTATAATAGTATATAAATGATACAAAAATCTTAAAGGAGGCATAACACACACAGTTTCACCCAATCTCATGTTAATCTTGAGTACCTATAGAGTAATCCTTCATATCTCCAAAAAGTCTTTAGTTTTATTATATTTATAAAAGAAAGAAACAGCTTTACGATTCTCTCCGGAAAAAGCCGAGCTCCTGGAGGCGGGCCGTGGGCGGAGCTAAAGAGTGACGAGCACTTGAGCTCCGACTGGCAACAAAACAGACATTTGATGCCGTTTCACTTACCGTCTGCAGTTCTGAATCATGACCGGGATCTTTTATAACTGGGACCGCCCCATCTTTCAATATCAAACGATGTGCAAATCCAGCGTCGAACTGGGCCTTGTTAATAAAACGTTCGTCAATAAAACACACTTGTGAAACTCCGTTGCTGCCCCGGGAAAAACAAACTGTATCCACTGTTTACATAACGCTGGATTCTTTAGGAAGCTGAACGATGTTATCTTTCCCTTACAACCAAAAACACACTTCTTTGGAGACATTCTTCCCGAGCGAGTCCCGTGCAGCGCTGCCGGCGGATGAAGCACGTTGATTGGTGCGATCTCGCTCTTGCTCTCGTTCTGGTCGATGCGTGCGCGGGTGCGTTCTTCCGGGAGAAATGCCCATATAAGGAGTTCCACCCTAGTTTACGTCATTAAGAGCCACGAATGAAAAAACTCTGAAACTTGTACAAACCCGGAAGTAAGATTTTTGGCACAGAAATACGAAGTCCAGTTTAGAGCTTTGTTGCTGGGCAAGAAAAATGGAAGAAATTCCTTGGCATCTCAAGCAAACTGGTTCATTTAAGGAGTTGCATGATTTCCTCAGTGATCCGGTGTGCGTTCACTCTAGGTTTTCTTTAAATACAAATATTTTGCTAATTCAGCAACTGAGTTTTCAGTCAATGATGAAATAATTCCTCCATATTTTTCATAGTACCATGGAGTTTTTGTCAAGCAGCCTGAAACGATGCCCACAGATGACAACTGATGTTATACATTATTGGACACTACTAAGGGAGAGAGGATTTGACCCTGTGACTTCATTCCAGAATCTGATGGCTCAGACTTGGGAGCATTTTATTGGTAAAACAAACTATTTTTATTATCATGAGCAAATAACATTTTAAAATTATACACACACACACACTACACTACCAGTCAAAAGTTTTTGGACAGTAAGATTTTTAATGTTTTTTTTTCTAATAATTCTCTTCTGCTTAGCAAGCCTGCATTTTTTTAAAATCCAAAATACATCAAAAGCAGTAATATTGTGAAATATTTTTACTATTTACAATAACTGCTTTCTATTTGAATATATTTTAAAATGTAATTTATTTCTGTGATCAAAGCAGTATTTTCAGCATCATTACTCCAGTCTTCAGTGTCTCATGATCTTCAGAAATCATTCTAATATGCTGATCTGCTGCTCAAGAAACATTTCTGATTATTATTATCAATATTTAAAACAGTTGAGTACATTTTCCCCCCAGGATTATTTGATGAATAGAAAGATCCAAAGATCAGCATTTATCTGAAATAAAAAGCTTTTGTAACATTATACACTATACCATTCAAAAGCTTGGAGTCAGTATATTTAAATCATTATATATTTATTATTAAATTATGAAATTATAGAAATTAATACTTTTATTAGCAAGGATGCATTAAATTGATCAAAAGTGATAATAAAGACTTTTATAATG
>NW_015631803.1:36571-37918 GCF_001515625.1 Sinocyclocheilus rhinocerous
AAATCAGCATATTAGAATGATTTCTGAAGGATCACGAGACTGGAGTAATGATGCTAAAATTCAGCTTTGAAATCGCAGGAATAAATAAAATAAATTCAGACAGAAGCAGTTATTTTAAATAGTAAAAATATTTCACAATATTACTGCTTTTGCTGTATTTTGGATCAAATAAATGCAGGCTTGGTGAGCAGAAGAGACTTCTTTAAAAACATAAAAAATCTTTTTAAAATAAAAAATATATATATATGTATATATATTATAACCAGGATTCATATATATATGATGTATGAGGAAGCCTCATTCAGGGTTATTATCATGAACTAAAACTAAAAGAAAACACTTATTTTATTTCAGCTAGCTGCCAAGGCATTTCTCATTTCTATTTAGATCAAGTTGAAATACTAAAATAACAACAACAAAAAAAAAACTTTATTAAAACTAATGAAATGCCAAAAATGCACAATAAAATTACTAAAACTTTAACTTAAATTAAATTACATTAATTTACATTACATTAAATTCTTAATCAAAATATTCACAAAATCTGTTATAGTACCTGAAGATCATTCAGCTCTTAAAACTTCTGAAATCTTGAAATTAAATTGTTTTAATTTTAATTATAATAATTTTACTTATTTTTACTTATTTTAGTATCATTGACTAGTTTTGAATACAATTCTTTAAGGTTTTAGTTTTTTTTAATATGTCGGTATAACTTTTATTAATTTTTATTTCAATTTTAGTTTCTGCTATTTTAGTATATAAAGTTAAACTAAATCAAACTGAGAAATGTTGACTTGGCATTGCTGAAATAAAATAATTTTTATATTTTATTATATTATATTAAATGTTTTGCTTTTTTAACTATTTTAGTTTTTGCTAACTGTAATAACCCTGAA
The DNA here is from genome assembly GCF_001515625.1 of Sinocyclocheilus rhinocerous. Classification (NCBI taxonomy): domain Eukaryota; kingdom Metazoa; phylum Chordata; class Actinopteri; order Cypriniformes; family Cyprinidae; genus Sinocyclocheilus; species Sinocyclocheilus rhinocerous. The sequence continues at coordinate 37,471 of NW_015631803.1, forward strand.
ATATATTTTATATAAATCAAAAACTTTGAAAACAAAAATTTGTATTTACAGAAACATATTAGTCTACATGGGGGCCTTGAAATATTGCGGAGGACAATGTAGGGCCTTCGAGTCAAAAAAGTTGAGAAGCGCTGCTCTAAGATCCATCATTCTCTCTTTTAACGTCACTCTTCTGTGCTGTTTGTCTGACGGTCGTGTCTCGTGTCTCCACAGGTGGTGCGGGCGGCAGAAGAAACGGCGTCCACGCTGGCCGGATCCATCCACTCGGAGCAGTGCATCAAAGTCCTGTGTCCCATCATCCAGACGGCCGACTATCCCATCAACCTCGCCGCTATTAAAATGCAGACCAAAGTAATCGAGCGCATTCCCCAGGATTCCCTGATTCAGCTCCTGCCCGACATCATCCCGGGACTCTTACAGGTACACACACACACACACACACACACAC
>NW_015631803.1:38444-65972 GCF_001515625.1 Sinocyclocheilus rhinocerous
TAAATACAAACACATGCATGTATATATTTAAGAAAAATATGTTATGTTTATATGTTCAATATATTTTTATTTAATATAAAATATATTTATAAGAATATAAATATATACGTGTAAATATTTTCAAAATATATACTGTATGTGTGTCTCTTTATATATACAATATACACAGTACACACACATATACTATGTAAACAAACATTTTTATTTTGGAATGCGATTAATCATTTGACAGCACTAGATTTAAAATAGTTGTGAATATCTGTTACAATGTAACTGATTGCTGTGATCAAAGCTGTCACATGATCTTCAGAAATCATTCTAATATGCTGATTTGCTGCTCAAGAAACATTTCTGATTATTATCAATGTTGAAAACAGTTGCGCTGCCCAATATTTTTAGGAAACCGTGATACATTTATTTTTCAGGATTCACAGATGAATAGAAAGTTCAAAAGAACAGCATTTATTTGAAATAGAAATCTTTTGTGACATTATAAATGTCTTCACTGACACTTTTGATCAATTTAATGCATCTGTGTTGAATAAAAGTATTATTTTCTTTCAAAATATAAACATTTCTTACTGACCTTAAAATTTAAATGGTAGCGTATATGTGATGATGCCTTGTTTTTTTGCCTAAATATGAGGTCTCTTAGAAAGTAGCATAATGTACCAGTGTTATTTTAGTATTATTGTTATACTATAATAGTTTTTGTAAATATTTTGAATGGATTTTATTTTTATGTTTTAATTTTAATTTAACTTTTTACAGTTTTAGTCATTTTGTTTTTGTCATTTTTAGTTTAAGTTTTTTTTTAAATATGTCTATAGTTTTTATTAGGTTTTTAGTTTAGTTGATTTAGTTTTAGTTATTAAAGCGCTTTAACTTTAAAAAAAAAACAATGAGAAATGTTGCCTTGGCAACTAGCAGAAATAAATGAATTGTTTTAATATATTTTTTATTTCTTGTAATGTTATTTCAAGTATAAAAAATGATTTTACGGTTTTAGTTACCTATAATAACCCTGTAAACATTCCTTTCTTTTTGTTTAGTGAGAGTTTTCAGCAGTGCGCCTGTGATGATCCCTTATAATACTGTCTATCTAGGCAGCTGACGTGTCTGATTTTCTCTCTACAGATGAAGCTGCTGAATCTGTACATCAAGCGAGCTCAAACCACCAACAGCAACAGCAGCAGTTCTTCAGACGTCTCGTCTCACAGCTGAATCACTCCTCCATGCGTCCTCAAGCGCTCTCCCGTGATTTTGCACATTTGCGAGTAGATCTCTAGCTGCGCGTGCGCATTCGCTTCATTAAAGGGCACATGATTCATTGAACAGGTGCAAACACTTACACCATTCAACCAGAGCCCGCCGAGGTTTGTGATCAGCTGCGCTTGTCCAACATGCTGTGTGTGTGTGTGTGTGTGTGTGTGTGTGTGTGTGTGTGCAGCAGTCGTGCCTCTGTGTGTAAGATAAACTGTTTTTATTGCTCTTTTACCATTGCTGTGGCGTTTATCGTCCTCATATTCAAAGCACATGTAATGTTCTGTCCGATCGGCCAATCAGGAGTCGTCTTGCCTCTCATTAGTGAATGTAACGCCTATTTTTACGTCTTTAACGCTGCTGCCTCAAGTTCTCTAGGATGCTCTTTTAGTGACGAGAATCATTTTTGGGCATTTAAGAATATGCAAGAAGCGAGATTGTATTTGTACAGTATTTGTTTTATTTCCGGCCAACAGGCGAAGAGCTTTTGACTGTAAGAACGATGAATATTAGCGCAAATTTAGTTCAAAATCTCACATTCCAGCGCTGAAGAACCATGATTATTTCAACACTAACATGGGAGATTTATGATAAATGTGTCTCCTTTTTTTATTTAAGGACCACATTGATGTTTTTTTGTGTACAAAATATACAATTTGATAATCTGAGAAATAAATAATTCAGTGAGAAAGTATTAGAATCTTCCTCAGAAATGATCCAAAACAAAACTGAATCATTACATTAAAGATTCACTTACACACACACACACTAAATTTATGATACAAATCAACGTAAAAGCGGAATTCTAAACTTTTTAGAGCGATAATTGTAACTAAAAATAATCCAAATTGGATTTTTACTAGTTAATTGCTGTTTTAACCCAGTAGTTGTGCTTTAGGAAGGTTTGCGCCTGTTTATGCCGTTTAAAGTGCTCTGTTAGTCTTTTTGTACCCGGTTTTAAATCTTGGTGCTTAAATGAATCACTCTGTGCTTTTGCTGGACGTTTAACTTCAGATTTCATTCGTTTTTCCTTTCTCTGCTTTGATTTGAAAGGCCTTACAGCGGTTTATGAAAAGAAATCTTGTTAGAAATCCCAAAGAACATTCCGCACAAAAAAGGTGTTTTTGTGGAGTGAATCATCTACAATCCTTCTAGTAATGATCCATTTAGATTAAAAAAAGATACTATATTTTAAACATTTTTTATTTAGGAGATTTCTGGACTCTGCATGCAGGCAATCTTTCACTACACAAACGCCACTACTGTTCACTTCATTATATGTGAAGCTAAGAGAATCAAATATGATATTTGTAAATACTTTATAGGGCACTACATACAGACCTGCTTGAATCTTTAATTCAGTTTGACGAGAGCAACTCAGATCATTGAGTAAACCCCTAGTTAACTGAAGGGAGTTTTGCATCAATGCTTTGCTAATGGCGGTAGATTGAGACATAGAGCTTCACATGCTGCGCATGCTTATGTTTAATATCCACGTCTGTATTTATTTGACACTGCTGCTGTATATACGACCTGGTTTTGTTCACGCTCACCTGTGTAGAATTTGCTCTAGATAAACCAAACCTGAGTTTTCCACTTCTGTGTCTGCGTGAGTTTTATTTTGTGTCATTATTGCACTGGATATGATATGAATGATTTCTGATTATGCAGCGGCTTGTCATCTGTTCTTTAAATATTCATCCAGGTGTTGATATTGAGGTTATTGATGGTGATTCACTGCTGGTTTAACGCTGACGTCTCTGCGTTTTCTCGTTCGGATCTGTCGACGTTCTCTGTGAGTTTTTAATCAGGTCAGTCAGGGATTGTGATGAAGAGACATGCAATGTTTTAATTGCAGGATGTTTCGTCAGAGCAGGAAACTTCAGTTGAATCATATAATTCATTAATGGCCAAATAATGATTTACTTTTTATATATGGATAATAAAAATAATAGAAAACAGAAATAGAATAATGTCATTTTTTTCAATCTGATGTTTTAACATTAATCATCTGCTGTTTTAATTTCAAAGGCTGAATTTTAAGAACAGGCCCAAATCATATTTTACCCCGAAATCAAAATAAAATAAATAAAGCCTGTTGTAGGCCATTAACAATTTGTGAAGACATTATTATTATTATTAATAGGCTGTCTTTAAATAATTTACCTTTGCATTATGTAAATTTGATGCATTTGAAATGGAGAATTTGATCTTAAATATGTTAAAGGGGTCATATGATGCTTTTTTAAAGATCATTATTTTGTGTATTTGGTGTAACAGAATATGTTGACATGCTTTAATGTTCAAAAAACACATTATTTTTCAAATACTGTACATTATTGTAGGTCCTATATGCCCCGCCTCTCTCAAACGCTTCGTTTTCTACAAAGTCCCTCCTTCCGACAAGCGCAGTCTGCTCTGATTGGCCAGCTGACCCAGTGCATTGTGATTGGCCGAACACCACAAGCACTCGTCGGAAATGTAACGCCCCTTACCATAATCGTGAGCTTCATCTTTCAAAATAAATGTAAAGACAGTAAATAATGTCATTAGTTTTACCATCAGTTCAAACCCGAAAGGGGAACAGAGTCGTGTGACAGACAAAGTAATGATGCAGTACACAAGCCGCGGTTAAGACAGCTGACTCTACTGTGATGTGAAGTCAGAACTGTCAGAACTAGGCCTACTACTGGCTTAACTCACTAGTTTTATGACATTAACTGATATATGCGAAAAAAGTATGATGTTTACAAATAAAACATCTGATATTTCCATACCAAAGATAACATCCAACACAAATCTAGGAACATATTCAGGTGAGGTTTACTGCTAACTAGTGAAACTCTCCATTAATATGACGAGCTGCAGCTCAAAATACATGTTCGTTGGAACATTGTGCATCGTGATGGAGTTTGTAGCTTAATTCACTATATTTGAAATAGTTTGAGCTGCAGCTCAGTTGCTGACAGTTCAATAGGAAATCAGTGGAAAGCATCCCGTTACTTCATTGTGAATGTTAAATGTATATATTGTAATACATATTTGAGAAATTATTGTTGTATCTGCTTGTATTAGTCTGTATAGAGTGATAGTCAATGTAAAAAGAGCAAATGGGAGAAGCAGATGAACACAAAACAGCAGAACTACATAAAGTTCTCTTTGCCATGTCCTTTGTCTTCGTTTTTTTTTTTTCTTGGATGTCACAAGCCGCCTGCCACAAAGAAAACTATTTCGTCCTCAGTATCCATAATTTTATGAATGGCGCGAAACGTAATGCTTACGTCAGAGTTTGTAAAATCGTAGTAAATTCGTGTCGTGTGTGACTGCCTCCGTACGATTTTCGGATAAACTCAATCGTGACACGTGCCAGAGCTCACGACGTTCCGACCTTCAGAATCGCACTGTGTACGCCCGCCTTTAGTAAAACTGGCCCCAAGACTCGTAGCGCTGATCCCGAATCATTCAATTCGTGAAATGATTCACGAACCCGCTCCGGAGTTCTAAATCAAATGATTCGCTATACGCGATTTGAAATCCCGATCCGAATCAAATGATTACGCGATCCGATTGGAGCTCTTCGAAACATTCAAATCATTTTGCGACGCAGTGGTTTAACGGATTCGGAGTTTCGAAAAGCTCCGTTTCACCCATCACTATACGTGCTTTTAAAATACGCCTTAACAGCTTGCGCCAGCGCAAACAGTCTTTTGGCATTAAAATAGTACTGTCAGGTTTTATTAAAGACGCGCAGTGAAAAATGAGCGCCGAAAAGTCGTGGACATCGTTATTTTTGCTCCTGATCTTATTGAATATGCATTTCTAGGAGTTTCCCTTTCAGACGCAAAATTTATGGGAGGAGAGTATTCAAATGAATCACGCAACGCGTTTTACTAACGTTTGCGCTCGTCAAATTACTGGCATATGCGCCATTATTTAACATCCCGATCCGAATCAAATGATTACGCGATCCGATTGGAGCTCTTCGAAACATTCAAATCATTTTGCGACGCAGTGGTTTAACGGATTCGGAGTTTCGAAAAGCTCCGTTTCACCCATCACTATACGTGCTTTTAAAATAATTATCTCGAAATTCGAAAATAAATTGCTCTTTTGAACTGGTTTTGCTAGTGAATCGCTTGAACTGATGAATCACGAGTTTGAATCAAGAAATGACTCACTCAATTGATTCAGTTTGTCTGTTCCTCTTTTCGTGTCTTCAGTAGTGATGGGAAGTCCGGTTCTTTTCCGCGAACCGGTTCTTTCGGACAGTTCGTTTCAATGAACCGGTTCAAAAAAACGGTTCATCGGTTCTTTTACGCCCTAACGTAATGACGTCATTCGCGATGATCAGAACTGTCAGAACTAGGCCTACTACTGGCTTAACTCACTAGTTTTATGACATTAACTGATATATGCGAAAAAAGTATGATGTTTACAAATAAAACATCTGATATTTCCATACCAAAGATAACATCCAACACAAATCTAGGAACATATTCAGGTGAGGTAACCGGTTTACTGCTAACTAGTGAAACACTCCATTAATATGAAGAGCTGCAGCTCAAAATACATGTTAGATGGAAACACTGTGCTTTATGATGGAGTTTGTAGCTTAGTTCACTATATTTGAAATAGTTTGGGCTGCAGTTTAGTTGCATGACAGTTCAATAGAAATCAGTTGAAAGCATCCAGACATCTCAGTATATATATATATATATATACTCTGTCGCTGGAGAATTACACAATTACACAACGTTTCGGAGTTTTAGTTTTCAAATATCGTTCAAATAAAATCTTTATCAAAATCTTGTCAGTGAGGGAAGCGGCTCTGCAGTGTGACGTAACGAGGAGGCGGGGCCTGCCCCGGGTCACGTGATAGCGCCGCCGCGCAGCTAGTCTCGAGCGACTGGAACGGAACCGAATCACCGGTCAAATCCGCACCGTTTACCGGCCCAGCGCGATCTTCCGCCTCCCGCGACGCGTCCCAGCAGCGGCAGCATCATGTCGGCGGTGCAGCGGATGAAAGTAGCGAACGAGAAACACAGCAAGACGATGTAAAAAGAGCAAATGGGAGAAGCAGATGAACACAAAACAGCAGAACTACATAAAGTTAAAGAGAGTAAACTTTATCATTCAGCTGAACTGTGCTCGTATGTTTCAAACACTTCGGCTGTTATATGTTCTTACTCAGCACATGTATTAAATGTGTTTTTCTAGTGTATTTCTATAACTTGTCAGGTAATATCAATGGTGTGACCTATTTCAGATGCGGCCGAAATTACAACAACAGTGCAGTGGTTGCATGCACATGATTGTTTGATCAAAATGATTGCTAGGGACAATTTAGTAGTCGCTGGATATTGGTAGAGACATGCCACTAAATTCCACACCCTTGATCTTAAATGTTAAATTATCAATATCCTGGATTTAAATTTGATGGAATTGGATAATTTGATTTTAAGTTATCAATACCTTTGGATGTTGTACAAAGTTTAATTAGAGAATTGGATCTGAAATATGTTTGACTGTCATGAAAATAATGTCACATGCCAAAATTCTGGTCCTGAAACAGAAGTTTTTTTTTTTTCCAGTTGATTTCGGGTGGAATATGACCTGAGCATGTTAAAAGTCTTTGTGAGACTGCGTTAAACCTCTCAGAAAGTCTCTCTCTGGCTCTGCTTCTCTCTGTCCGTCCGGCTGAAGGTCACGGGTGTCAGTAATGAGATGCTCTTTCATCTGTCACTCTGATATCTGAAGACTCGCTGGACTTTCACTCCAGACCTTCACAAGTTTCAGTCTTTGTAGTCGTTACCTGCACGTCATTCTGTCCTTTGGTTATCTTACTGCTGCTTTTCTATCTTACTATGTACTTTTAATTGGATTTATTGTTTAATAAGAGGTGACATGAAATCCATGATTGACTTTTGGAACAGTTTATGACTGGAGAACTATTCATTATGAAGGTAATCTCACTTCTGTGTCCCACCAGCAGGTGGAGATAAAACGAAGCTGAAGCTCTTGAAGGATCAGATTCTGGACATGGAAGACTAGCATACTGCATACTGCACACTATACTCAAGGTTCATGACTTAGCATTTGGGTTTACCAGATGAGAATTTTAAAAAAAAATAGTTTATAGGGATTTATAGAGAGTGTTATGCAATTACACTGGGGGGAAATGGTGTAGAATTTACTTTATTAAATAAATGTAAAATAAAAAATCACATTGAATTAAGTGTGACATTTTAAAGTAGAAAGACTGTATTTTACAGAAAGAATAGTATTTTCTTGTAAAACCTACCCAAATAATGTTTTATTAACTTAGAAATATAACTTTTTTACAGTTTTACTCATAACATTCTATTTTTTTTTAATAATTTCCATGATTTTTTACATTTTTAAAATTCCTTGATATTTCATGTTTTACATGAACCATTATACTATTTTAGTCTATGTGAAACAGCATGTGGTATATGCCATGTTAAATATTTCAAACATTATTTTTTTTATTGCAAAGAAGAAACAGCACTGCGTTTGAAATACATAAAACATAAAAGGAAAGAGTTGGAGGTGTGGAATTGTTATCTTCAACTTAAATTTGCATGATCAAATAATGAGTCAAAAAAGAAATAATCGTGGCATATAGTGTAATATTTTGTCAAATGTAGTATGCATACTGCAAAAAGTGTGCTAGCAGTATGATGCAATTCCGACCATACTTGTAGCTTTACTTAACATTTACAAACTTCACAAAGTCTCTCGTGCACTAGGCAGAGATGAGTATTATAAAGCATGAAAGAAGCTCGATCGTGTCGCAAACATCTTGCTTTATAGTCCCAGATATAAAAGTCATTTGGTCAAAGCGTCCATTCGTCCTCTGAGTTCATCGTGAAATGACAGAACGCTGTCTGAATCACGAATGACACGATGATAATCATTGATGTCTGGAGAGGTACATGTGTCCTGACACACCATCACTGTCCTGCGGTCAGAAGAAGAGCATCATCATCATCATCTGCGATGGAGACGCAGTGAAGCTGAAAATAGCGGGATGGCGCCTGATGATCTGTGATTGTATTAGTCTGTGAGATCAGCCGCTGACAGAGCCCTTAACACGGAGAAATTGATTTACTGTAGACTTCATTCAGTGTGATTAATCAGTGGTGGAATATCATGAGTATCTATTTATGAAGCTCAACGATTCCTGTGGCACAGTTTGCTGACACTATAAGAATGAAGAATTAACCTAGTCACTTTCTTAATCGTCTTATTGTCAACTATTTATCCATCCCGTTCTCTTGGCAAAACGCAGATATTTTACGAGGTACGTTAGCGATTTCGTATGAATTCGTTCGAAAACGTTAGTGATGTCCGGTTCGCGAACGAACCGTTCGATTTAACCGGTTCTTCGAACCAGTTCACCAAATCGCACTGAATCGTTCGAAACGGTTCGCGTCTCCTGTGAGCACTAATCCACAAATTACTTAAATTATTCACTTTTTTTCAACGTGGCTGACTCTCTCTCTGCTCAGAGACTCAAGTCGAAATAAACCAATATCCCGGAGTAATTAATTTACTCAAACAGTACACAGACTGAACTGCTGTGAAGAGAGAACTGATGATGAACACGAGCAGAAAAGTACGAATTTTAGAAGAAAACATGTAAGCAAGCGTGAAAGCCCCGCCCCTAAATAACCGTCACTGGCGCGTGAGTAGATCGTGCGAATTCAAAACATAAAATAGTTATGAACTGATATGAGATTGCGTTGATTTATCAGTGCAGTAATTTTTAAGGTGAAGAAATGCATTCGAATATTCGAAAATGCATTCGAATAAATGCATCTATAATATTTATATAGATCAGTGATCCGAAACGACTTTCGTTGCTGCTGACGTCATCAATGCCGCTTTTTTTTTTTTTTTAGACACGTTCATGTCAAGACGCCATCCGACCAATTATTATGGATAAAACCAAGTTCCACCTTCATTTTTATCACTGAAATCCAGATTTTCTCAGAGATACATCAGATTAGGGAAGTAAAATGAAGGAAACGTGTTTTAAGTTTACTATAGTAACACAACCTGTGAATGTGGATTGTTTGTAATTATTTTGATTCATCCCTCAGTTTGTGAAAAAAAAAACACGAATTGTGTTCACATGCATTTATGGAGCTGAAGAAGCTTGTATTTAGTTAAAGCACTTTTAGTTCTTCTGTACAAAAATGTATTTGAGGGTGGACTGCTTGTAGTTAAATTAAATGAGGATTTTTCTCTATGCTAACAGTCTCTTATTGGCAGGTATTTTATTTATTTATTGAAATTTTTTTTACAGTTTTTCCCTGCGTGGTCATGACAGGAATCAAGGTTAGTAACACAAAACATGTTAGACAGAATCTTTATCTGTAAAACAATTCACGGCTATCAAACTGTAAAATTGGGATCTAAAGCACCATATGCACTGTATATCTGCAACTCTCAAATCTCTTGCATGCTTCTGTTCAGCCATAAAATGCACATTTAGATGAACTGCACCAGGTTTTCCTGTCAATATATGAGAATGTAAATGAGATTGGGGGTCAATTTGGGTCTGCTGCATGACTTCAGAAGACCTCAAATATAGTGCGCAACTATACTGTTATGAAACTTTTTCTTGAATAGGAAAGCAACATGAACATCCTGCATAACATCTCCTTTATGTTTCATAATTTCAGAATTAAAGTCCTAACAAAAATATGTTCCAAGAAAGTTTTGCAAATGTTCCTATTAAGTTATGCATGTTCTCTGAATGTTCAAAATGTCCAGTTTTAAAAACATCTTTACTGGTTATGCGAATGTTAGGGGAACATTCCATTTTATAATTCTGCAAACATTATGGTAACGTTACCTTTGAATTTTCTCTGAACGTTCAAAACACGTCCAGTTCTTAAAATGATTTTAAAAACTTTTTTTTCTGGTTATGTGAACATTAAGAGAACATTCAGTTTGATCATTTTGCAAACATTATAGGAACTTTTGAGAACTTTTGAATGTTCTCTGAACGTTCTGATAGAAATAACAAAAAATGTCAGACAAATGTCCAACTAAAAGTTTTAGAAAACAAAAATCTTTTTTATGAATGATGTATAAACAATGCTTTTGTGCTAACTTTATAAAGACCAAACAACTTTAAACAAGTGTTATGTCAACGGTACTGGAAGAACATTTTGTTCGTTAGCTAAAGTTCTGAGAACGTTTCCTGTTAGAACAACAGCTGGGAACGTTCTTAGAATGTTCTGGCAAGGTCCTCTCAAAGTTATATGAACAAACATTCTTCCAGTAGCATTAACAGAACGTTCATTCAAAGTTACCTGGTTTTTATGTTCTCAAAATGATAGCACAAAAATGTCATTATAGGTTTACATTTTAGTTGCAGCGTTTTTTAAATGTTACTACTACTTTCAGAACATTCAGAGAACATTCAAAAGTAACATTCCCATAATGTTTGCAAAAAAAATGGAACGTTCGTATAACCAACAGGACGTTTTGAAAGTTCAGTTTCAGAAATAATGTTTTCAAATATTTTTGTTAGCTGGGATGAGGAGGGGGAGTGCATGATTGCTTTAATGCTCATCTGAGATTTCGTATTTCCAGGTTGCATCCTTGTTTGAGATTCCCCGTACATCTGTAATTGTTTATTCGGAGGCGCGAGTCCCGGCGCAGGTAGAAACCCGGCGGCGGGCGCTCATTAGCGGCCGCTTCTCTCCGCGGTGGCCGCGTCTCATCTCCGCCTCGCCACCTCATCAACATTCACCCAGCCGGAGAAAATTAATTCTATTAAAGGGCTCAATTCCCTCCGCCAGACCTCACTGTTTAAACATCTTTTTAGTGTATGATTAGAGCATATTTCCCAAACCTGGCTGGGAGTGGCGTCTGGGTCGGGGAGGTCGAGCGAATGAAAGAGGACGACTTCATTGTGCGATGACTGGACCATAAATCATCGGCCGTTTTCTATAAATCACGGCAGATGGCAGGGAGCGAGCGCGGGCTCGTGGGAGTCCTCCGGCCCCGGTGCATGCAGGGAAGCGCGGACTGCGGCAGACGCTGGCAGCCGAGCGGGTCATCAGGAACGGGCCGCGGTGATGAGATGCAGACCCGGAGGTCCGAGAGACCCACCTCTCCATACTGGCTGCGTTTAACACGTCTAATCGGCCTGATTAATATGTATGCGCGCAACGGCTCCCTCGGCCCATGTGAGGCCTGTCAGGCTGACATTAGATGTCTCGTGTTCAGGGATTCCGGGAGGTGAATTGGCCGTTCTGTCATCCATTCTGATTATGAAGATGTAATTGAGCAGACTATGAAATTTAATGCGGTCGCATTGCAGCAGTGCCTGAGAAAGACGGACTCCAATCAGCCCAATGTCATTATCTCACCACAGCCAGACTTCCGCAGCACAATAATAAGGCCAGAAACATTATTACTGCGTTCTGACACATTTTGCACAGAGTATATGTTTTCAAAACTATTTAAATTTACATTTGCATTTTGGATTTGGATTGTTTTACCCAGCTATCAGGGAACGTTCTCCCAACTCTCTCTAACGTTTTTTTAAAGTTATGTAAATGTTAGGACTAAACGCCCTCAATGTCATGTTTATGGAACGTTCTTATAACTGTATTAATATTTGATATGCGTTCTCATAACGTTGAGAGAAAACGCTCTTAGAACAACATTCTCAGAACGTCCTCATGATGTTATTTGTGCTTGATGAACGTTCCCGTAATGTTGAGAGAAAATGTTCTTAGAATGTTCAAAAGAAATGCTCAAATTTTGGGTGAAAATAAAGTTTATAGAACGTTGTGAGAAACTTATTTGTTGCCTTGAAATAAGAAAACTGGACATTTCAGCGTTCTTAGAATATTAAAAATAAACGTTCAAATACGTTCTATTTTGGGTGAAAATAACGTTAGTAGAATGTTGTAAGAAACGTTTCTGTAACCTTTAAATAACGCTGTAATCACGACAAGAAAACTGAAACGTCAGTGTTTTAGAAACATTTCAAAACAATGTTTCCACAACGTTTTTATAACCTAAATTTGTTACCTGGGTCTCTGACCTTGTGCAGGTTAATCTTTTTCCCAGCGTGGTCTTGACAGGAATCCAGGCCAGTAACACAAATCATCTTTATGCAGCGTAAAACACTTCATAGTAACCACGACTGTCCAGCTCACCGTAATTACTCAATAATAATCTTCTCTTGTATTTCATCAAAAATGCACCTTTTGATGAACTGCAGGTTCAGGTCTGATGTCAATGCATTGATTTTCCTGTCAGTATATGAGAATGCAAACAAGATTTGAGAGTTATGGGAGCAAATTTGGGTCTGCTGTTCACACAAAGCATCATGTGACTTCAGAAGACCTCAAATATAGTACTTTTATGATGCTTTTACATTTGCATTCATGCATTTTGCAGATGCTTTTATCCAAAGTGACTTGCATTGCATTTAAGGTATATGTTTTATTAGCTCTTGCATTCCCTGGGAATCGAAGCCGTGACCTTTGACCTATACAGGAATACAAAGATCTAGAAAGATTCAAGTATTCTCTTTACCTTTTACTCTCAACCGTAAACTAAACCATTGCACTAAATCTGCTGTTGGTCAGTTTTTCCCTTGTAGATTTAAGAATTAGGCCTGTAAATTTCTGATAAGGAATCTCTGACAGGATCAGAGGTCAGTGGCGTCAAAGGTCATGTTTAGAAGAAACTAGTGTGTAACAAAACTGGCTGAATTTGGAATAGCATATATTTCAGAAAAAGCACGAGTAGTATGCTATTTTGTGCTAAATTACAACAAGTGGATGTAAATGCAGGATTATTTCATTTGCTAATTCAGTTTGATCATTAAAAATGAATTTTGAGGTAATGAATTTAGCAAAGATACAAGCACAAGGGGATTTGTTGTATTAGGATCATTTATGACGTGGTACAGTTTTATATACAATCAAGTATTAAACATACTTGCATTGCATTCAGAGTATCTGCTTTCCCATCACCAGTGAGGTATACACTTTGCAAAGCAAGTATGTGAATTAAGACGTATCTTGAACTCTAAATGACTCGGTTTACTTCATTCATTCATGTTATTGTGAAAGATTAATTGGTGCATGTTATTCTAAAAAACCAAAAAAAACTAATTGTTTTTATAAAATGACACCCTGAAACTTCTGCTTTGTAAATTGTCACTGGAAAAAAACATCTCATTTCTAATCCAGATACTGATGGATGAATGTGGGAAAGTGTTGAACGGTTGTTTTTCCACGCTTCTCGTGTGTCCTTTCTTAAACGAGACTCTGGTTTTGTCTGCTCTTCTCCTGCGTGTTGACCTTGATTTTACTGTGAACTCACTAAATAAAGCATCTCTTCCTCACACATACAGACACCTTTATGGTTCTGCTGTTTACTGCACGTCTGGATTATTTAAATCGCCGCTGAATTGCATCTGAGGCCTGCGTTTATACGTCTGTTTATTTACTGACACTGTCAGCTTATGAAAATGCTATTTAAACTGATGTTAAACGTCACTTACTAATAGACCAATTTAAACATGATGCATTTTTTACCAAGTGCAATTTTGTTTAACATTTGCGTTTATGCATTTAACAGATACTCCTATCCAAAGCGTTTGCTGGCAAACCACATGCAGATGAGAAGACATGAGGGTGAGTTTTTCAGTCATCAGTTCAAGTTATCAATTAAAAACATTATAAATGCATCTGAAATATTTGCTGAAGCATTTATGTTTCAATGTGTTATTTGCACAAACATCAAACAGCACATTGGTTTGGTCCTCCACTAGAGGGCGTGTTATGCTGATGATTCATGTGCTCTCATTGTGTTTATGACTCAGACTTGTTGCATGCTTGTATTATTTCTTACATGCACTAATATTGTCCGACTGTAAGTAGGTTTAAACTAGGCCACTGCAGCATATTAAAGAGTCACTTGGGGACAAAAACACTTTTTTTATCATCTTTAAAAGCTGTCATAATATCTTAGTTCATTTGACTGATTTGTGATATAATTAAATATATTGATAAATTGCAAAGTATTATCAATTTAAACTTAGTTAATCCGAATGCAAAATAATGCATATTTGCAAATATATGTTTCAACACATATTTACATAAATATATTTCTAGCGATATATGTTTTGTATATTTTTGAAAATATATTTTAAACATATATATATATATATATATATATATTCCATAAAAGGTTTTAAAAATATACTTTGCCCTCCATATATTTGAATCCACTGAAAATACATTCACATTTGAAGAAAACTTTGTGTTGTCTGTAACATGTGTGATCATATAACACATCTGAATAAAAATCAACAAGAAACAACTTTACAATGTTTAAAAAACACATTATTATATTATTATTATTACATATACTGCTTAATTTTTATATATAATACAGAAATTAAGCAGTATGAAATTATTATAAATCTAGTTTTGATCTCTAGTAGGCTATTCCATCAACATTTGCATAAATGTAGGATATTATAAGATTGGAAATGTGTTTTCTTGCCCCTAAAATACATTTTGAAATATATTTTGGGACCTAATTGTTTTTTTTTTTTTAATTAAAAAATGTATTTAATTGAGCTTCACCACTTACAATATATTTTTAACATGTATTTCAAATTTATTTTGGCCTGAAAAAAATTTTTTTTTTCTTTTTTTTTCTTTTTGCAGTATGGGTTGTGTCTACTATATGCATTTTACAACTTCAAGCACAGGTCATGCAAAACATTTAGAGAACTATTGGTATTAAAATGATATAATCAATGCTTATATGCATTAACAGAAAATAACATTTCAATGTAATGTGTAAGACTGAATATAGTTGGAGACGTGTGTGATTGTTGGTAAAGGATGGCTTCCTCTGAGCCACTGGATTTATGACGGTGTCCGGGCGCCAGGCCCTCGGCCCCTCTGATCTGCTTTAGCTCCAGTGACCTTTGACCCCCGGGGCCGTCGGGGACACGCGCTCCGCTCTGATTGGCTGAGAGCTGGTTTAGGAGCGTTCACCCTCAATCGCTCTCTGTGTTTAACCGCGACTGGGCTTCAGCCAGAGCTCACATCTGTTTGAAATTGCCACCTCTGCTAATTACGCGCGATTGCTTTTGTTTGTTATTGTTTGTTTTGTGATCCATAAACAGGGTTTAATGGTCAGAGCCTGTACCGGATCACCGGGGGGCTGCTGCTGCTCTCTTTCATGTCTCACAGTAAATGATCTGTGTTTTGTGATATGAAAAAACAGAAATAAACAATGCTCAGATCAGCATGCATTAACTCCTTCAGTGCAGACGCAAAACACATTTCATATCAGCTTTGAGGACATTTAATGGCTTTAATCCATGAGTGTATGTTATGGTTTGGTTTATCACTACTGATATTTCTAGTCTGTAATCTAATCATGAATATAATATTAGTTTATTTCTCTAATGTTTTTAATCATAAAAATAATGTATGTAATTGTAAGTGTTATCTTAGTATCATTGAGATACTATTTTAGTTTTTATAATTTTTTTGAAGATTATATATATATTTATATATTGAAATGAGAGATGTTGCCTTGATGTGTAGCTGAAATAAGTATTTTTTTATTTTATTATTAGTAATTTTTATTTTATTAAATATTTCATTTAACATATATTTCATATTACAATATTTCAGTTAACATTTTTTTCAGTTAACATTAAAAATGTTTTTCTTTTTTAAATTTTAGTTTCAGTTTTAGTTTTACTTAACTGTAATAACCCAGGTTATAAATTAAATGCCCAGTTTCAGTTTTATTTGAACATAACCACCAAATCAATTTTATTTAATAAATAAATAAATGAATGTAATAAATATTTCATTAATAAACCAATAATCAAAATCAAATCTATATATTATTGTCCAGCTATTTTATATGAATTTGGATACATTTGACTTAATACAACATACATTAAATCAAATATATTTATTTTTTGTTTTTTATTTATGTATTGGTATTTTTAAATATTTTAAAAAACATAAAAAAAATATTATTTAAATTTTGAAATTATTCATTTGTCAGGGAATATTTACTGAGCTTTGACTGCGAAATACAACATGAACATAGGCTATTAAGATATTATAAACATTAACATCACATATTTCTGTAAAGCTGCTTTGAAACAATGTGTATTGTAAAAAAAAGTGCAGTACAAATACATTTCACTTGAGTTTACAATAGGGATGCACTGATACCACTTTTTCCAGTACTCGCCCGATACCGATACTTTACACATTAAAAACAAATATATTTATTTTTCATTTTTACTTATAGATTTTATTTTTTAAATATAAAAAAACAAAAGTATTAATTTGTCAGTAAATATTTTTCCTGAGCTTTGTGACTGCTAAATGCAACTATAAGGCATGAAGATATTAAGATATTATAAAGATTAACATCATACTTTTCTGTAAAGCTGCTTTAAAATAGTGTGTATTTTGAAAAGCGAAAAAACAACAACAACTAGACTGAAAACCAAATCTGCACCCTTTGCTTTACCACATACTTCATTCTCTTAACGGACTACAAACCTGGCCGATTCCTCTCAAGATGAAGTGTTTGTACATTTCGGCTTTCTCTGGTTTTCTAGTCAAACAGAAGAGCACAAGTGCAAAAGCAGAGCTCTCACATGCATCAATTCCTCTGGTAGATCACACTTTAAAGAGGAGCAGCCCCATTAGCCTCTTCTCTCTTTTCCCTTCCCTCTTTTTTTCTCCTCTCGTTCCTCGTTCTTGTCCAGCTGGCGGCTCACCAGGGCTTCTCCTTCCCCGGCGAGACCCTTCAAACACTTCGTTAAAAGAGGACAACTGAGGCAAGTGTTTCAGCGTGAGTCCTTGGCTGAATAGTAAACTCAGTTCTGCTCGCGGACAGAAGAAAACGAGGCGCTCGTGAGACTCCGGACGCTGGATCTGTGTAGAACTGCATCTGAACTTCACACCCAGTAGATGTGATCGTGTTGAATTATCTGCAACAGCCGATCCTGCAGATACTGTCCATACTGTACACTACTAGTATACAGTTTTAAGCTCTTTTAGTGTAATTGTACAAGCGTCCAGCTTCAGCTGGAGCATCTCGTGTCAAATCTTGACTGATTTTGATCAAGTAAGCGTCAGAATAACTGCAGTAATATCTCCAGATGAACACTTACTGGACTGAAGCAGCTCAGCTTTACTTGATTCTCCATCAATCATGTTTTAGAGTCTCAAATCTGATCCTCAGGATCTTTTGAGGAGCGTTTGTTTCCAGAAGCTTTACTTTCACTGTTCCTCAGCGGAGGAATGATCTTCACAAGCCTCCAGAACATCTCACATCTTCTGAGGAGACTTTATTTCTTCAGCTCTCAATCACTGCATTATATGTTTGGAGCATTTACATCTTCAGCATCTGCAGAAAACGGCATATTTATGCTCAGTTTGAGTCTCTAAATAAAATTGAGCTGTTTTTCCACCATATTCTCACTATATGTGACCCAAAAGCAAGTTACTTTTTTTTTTTTCAGTTTATTGATTGACAGCTCGTCTGTCCCCATGTTGAGAGAAATCAGAAGATGTTACTGTAGTTCTAAAATAAATATGAATATGCATTCATTCATCTCACTCACCAAAAAAACACAGATTCAGTATTCCTCAAAATGAATAAAAATAATGTAACAGAATATGACGCAAACCTGCAATAATTAAATGTTAAACAACACAAATATGCTTTATGTATTTAATCCTATTCTATTAATCAATGTCTTTGCTTCTGAGCTTCGATGATCCAGTTCAACCGTACTAATAAGCACAAATTACTCTAGACAAACATTTGTGTGTCTTTTTTTATTGCTGAAGTGTGTTGAAATTTCTTCTTCTGCATTCTACTGTACGGACTTAAATGTACTTTCCCTTCAGCCTGAGGCTTATTCATTTCACTTTTGGTGTGAAAAGGCTTTTATATTTGCCAAAAATATAACTTTTTTATTTTAAAAACAAACAAGCAAGCTCTGTCCAGATTTAAAAAGTAACGCAAAAGTTTTTACTTTTTAAACGCATTACTTTCCATAAAAAGTAACAAAGTAACATAATTAGTTACTTTTTTATGGAGTAACACAATATTGTAATGCATTACTTTTAAAAGTAACTTTCCCCAACACTGCTCATAACATTGAGAGAAAATGTTCTTTGTACAACATTCTCGGAACGTCCTTTATGATATTATTTGTACTTGACGAAAGTTGTCATAATGTTGAGAGAAAATGTTCTTAGAATATTAAACAAACATTCTAGTAATATTATATTTTGGATAAAATTAAAATTAGTAGAATGTTGTAAGAAACGTTTTAAGAGCCTTTAAATAACATTCTAATTACGATAACACTGGACATGTTAATGTTGTTAGAATATTAAAAATAAATGTTCAAATAAGGTTATATTTTGGCTGAACAAAGTTAGTAGAACTTTGTTAGAAACGTTTTTTAACCTTTAAATAACATTCTAATCAAAACAAGAAAAATGTGTTTTACAAACAATGTTCAAGCAATGTTTTTATAACCTAAATGTGTTACCTGGGAACTGATAGGCCTATTTATTTTATGTCAGTATTTGCTACACTGTTATAAAGATCTCATTGATTTACATTAGAAACATCAGAATTTCATCACTTTTTTCTAGATATCAGAATTTGCACCAAATTGCATATTTTTGCTCAGTTTGAGACTGAGCTGCTTTTTCCCTTCATATTCTCACTATATCAGACTATATGATCCATAAAAGCCTGGTGGATCAAATATGATAACAACAACAACAACAACAACAAAAAACACATATGCAAACTTTTGAAAAACATATTTTCTCTAAAGGTTCAATGAACTGTTCTATTCCAAAAACTTGTTTTTGTTTACTATTATTTCATATGTCAGGCTTTACAGGGTTAAATTATATTCCCAAGCTTTTTTACATCCAGAATGTGACGTATTCCCAAGTGAAAAAAGGAGCAGGGCTTTATTTTATTTATAAATGAATTGATTTGATGTTAAAAAATTGTCTCGTGCATGACATGCACTGATGAGATCAGGAACATGCATTAGGAACGTGAATAGATTTCATGTTGACTATAAGGTCATTCAGTGATTCTGAACATGTTTGTTTGCGCGTTAAAGCAAAACTCGGCAGGCCGGTCGATCTTAAAATCTGTTTCTGTGTTTTCTCTTTCGTCTCGCTCTGAGGAGTGAACGCTGCTCCTGTCATTGTCTTTCTCTTGTTTAGATTTCTGTTTCCGCTCTTTTTGCATGAGCCCTCGAAGTGACGTATGGATTCTGGCACAGCGTGCGAGATGAATTTCCAGACGTTTGCATGTGTGACTGGATTTTGCAGATAGAGCCGCTTCGGTTATCTGTGTGGGATCCTGTGAGGAGGGAAATGAGGAAGAGGAAGGTGTTAGAGGTCAAGGGCAGCAGCTGTGAAGGTGGAACGGTTTCTCCCGCATCCTCGTGCAGTCGGCTGTCAGGAAGCCCCCAAAACACTGACATTAATGCAAATTATAGTTTGATAATTTAATAACTCGTCCGGCTTGATCTGTCCGTTTTATTGTAATTATCATCAGCCAGGGGGTTGCGTTCCATCATGGTAAAATAAACATCATCTATCATCCTTGCTGATGATTAGCCCGTGACAGGCCGGGGAAGCTGGTTTGCATAAATCAGGCCTGATGCCGTCTGCACGAGTCCGGCTCTATTTTTCACAGGCCCAGATTAGATGGCGTCCGCTGGGCTTGGTATAAGGTCATTGCCGTGGCAATAATCAGAGCCGGATCACCAGTGTGTTACTGCCATACATCCAACTAGTTAGTTGATGGAGTCTAAAGCACAGCATCTGCTGGTTGACTGCAGGCTGGATGTGTTTCAGTGCTGCAGGATGACAGTGTATATCCGTTTAAAGCTTTGGAAAATAACTTTCTACTTTCTTTCTTGATAGAAGATATTTTTAAATGAAGAGTTCACCCAAAAATTTACATTTTCTCTCAGGCCATCCGAGATTAGGATGAATTTGTTTCTTCATCAGATTTGGAGAAATGTGTCACTGCATCAGTGTCTCAGCAATGGATGCTCTGCAGTGAATGGGTGCCGTCAGAATGAGAGTCCAAACAGCTGATAAAAACATCACAATAATCCACAAGTAATCCACAGCACTCCAGTCCATCAGTTAACATCTGGAGAAGACAAAAGCTGAAACAAATCCAGCATTAAGACATTTTTACCTTTAAACCATTGCTTCCAGCTAAAATATAAGTCCATAATCCATAATAACACTTCCTCCAGTGAAAAAGTCCATCTCGTGTTGTCTCTCACATCAAAATCCAGCCACATATTTGTTTAGAGCTGTTTTTGCTTGTAAACGCTGCTTGATCTGTGCAGATCTCTCTCCTGATTCAGACCAGAACACTTTTTCACTGGAGGACGCCTTATTATGGACTCATATTTTAGCTAAAAACATCTCAGTGATAGATTTGTTTCTTACACACACACAGCTTTTGTCTTCTCCAGATGTTAACTGATGGACTGGAGTGGTGTGGATTACTTGTGGATTATTGTGATGTTTTTATCAGCTGTTTGGACTCTCATTCTGACGGCACCCATTCACTGCAGAGCATCCATTGCTGAGACACTGATGTAATGCTACATTTCTCCAAATCTGATGAAGAACAAACTCATCTACATCTTGTATGACCTGAGGGTGTGTACATTTTCAGCAGATTTTTATTTTGGGGTGAACTATTCCTTTAAGTTAAGTTCCAGAAAAGAATTGTGTAAGTCATATTGTCATGTTTGAAGAACAGACCCAAATTTAAAGGAGTGATATCATACGTGTTTTATTCATTTTTCTCCCCCATGCAGTGCACTCATAATGTTAGTAAAATGTTTTTGTGTGTCAAAAAATGAGTTTAGTTTTGATGGCAATTTTTCATCTGTGATTTGAAAATGCATGTGAAATTAAAATCAAAATGAGTTTTGCATCATCCTTCAGTTCATATTTTATAAAACAATAAGCGCTAAATATGCTGCAAATCTCACTCATACTTCTGTAAATTCACTGTGCAATTTGTCCTAAAATATATCTGTTGTTTGCCACAGAACAAAGAAAATCATATGGTTTGAAGCAACATAAAGGTGAGTAAATGATGGCAGAATTTGCATATTTGCATAAACTATTAAGGCAAGACTTTACAGGTGAATAATAACTAGTAGATTAACCAGGTGATAAATCACAGTACATTAAGATAATTGTTTTGTATTACAAATTTTCTGAAATGTTATGTTTGAAAATGGATGAAACCAGGTTCAAAATTTCTGTTTTATTTTATTGACATATTAGAGTTAAAGGTTTTTACTGAGGCGATTTTGGATTTCTCTTTTTATCACTCCATAAATCAGAAAATACTGTCAACAGCCAGAGAGAAGTACATTTTGATCATGTTTTTAGGAATAAAATGTTAATAAACAAACAAACAAACCCCTCAGTAAAAACCTTCAGAATATAGACAGGAATAAAACTGTAAAGTCTGGTGTATGTAAGTGCTGCAGAAGTGGAGAAAAAAACATTTGAACATATGTATTGCAACTGAAGTCTACAGACACAACGAGATAAAGTGCAATAAAATAAACACCTAAATGCATATTTTTTATATTTTCTGTCCTCTAATGTTAAAGAATATATGTAGCAAAATAGGCCAAAATCATAGAAACTGATTAGTTCATGGGATAAATAAATGAATACAATACAATAAAATCTTGGAAGGCACTCTTGCTAACTTTGAGGAAACCATTACAATATATTATGTACTTGTTGGTTTTAGTCTAAATGGTTTATTTATTTGTCTTTATGTATCGTTCATAGTAGAAAGCGAAGTATTTCATGCAGCCAAACATGTTCATTGAATGACAGAGACAGCATGTGTGTTTGAACTCTTTTGTGAGGGAAGAGCTCTGAACCTGAAGCCTTTCTCTCTGTTACCACAACAGAAGACGCTCGCATGCACTGCCAGTTTTTGTGAAGATGTAAGCTGCATTATTTATTTTCAAACCGCCGTTACGTTGCTGACCCGTGTGGCATTGAGATGAAAGCACGGTGGCCGCTGTGTTTTGGGTTTGGTGGGGTGAGTTTGGGCGCTGGAGGCCTCCGGCTGTTTGGGTAAGAGGGTATGTACTGGGACCGCTTTTTTTCCCTTTAGTTGAACTCATTTTCATCAAGCTCTTTTAGTGCAAAACCCTTTTATTTCTTTATAATATTTATAATATGAAAGCTCTCACAGTTTTATGTCTTTTATGGTATATTATTATTTTCAGAACGACATAGCGCCTAGTATTTTAAAATAAATATTATGAAGTGTGTACACTGTGCAAAGTATGTGAATGCAGTATGCAAACAGAATACACTTGGTAAGATATTGTATCCCACAATGCAATGCACTCAACATTACTTTCCTTTTCCAGTACACTGTAAAGAATTATTTTTCAAAGTTGTAAATACAACAAAAATGACTGGAGCACGTTTTATAAGAAAGTTTCAGTCTTTCTGCTTCAAAATTTCGTGCTTAATTGAATGTGTTATTTGCCATTTTTTGTAATTATTTGTAAAATTTACTAGCAATTTCTGCACCAATTTTTCAATGTAAATAAGTAATATCAATTATTTTATAATATATATTTTTGTATATATATTTTAAATTGTATTATTTTTGTAATATTTTTTAAAATAATCTCTTTCTTGACATTGTACGTTTAAAAAAACCCACTGCATACTGTTTACTGTCACATTTAATTATTTACTTAAATATAGCAGGAAGCCGTTAATTAGTATCATTACAGTTATTACAGCTTCTTTTTACTAACATTTTGAATGTTTTATTCTTATATTTTCCTTTTTCTTTTTAAATTAAGTTAAATTTGTAGTAATTTTGTTGTATTTTTGTCATTTTTTATAAATGTCTGTATAGTTTTTATAAATTTTAGTTTTAGTTATTTTAGTACTTCATTTTAAACTAAACAGAATTTGTTCAATCGTTTCCTTGGCAACTAGCTGAAATAAGTTAAATTTTTTAATGTTTTGTTTTATTTCTGTTAATTTTTTTTAAATTTCCAATTGCAATTTTTTAAATGGTTTTAGTTTTTATTTTTGTACTTTAAATATAGTAAGCAACAGTCTTTTTTAGTATCATTATGGTTATTATAGTTTTTATTAATATTGTGAATTCACTTTTTTATATTTTCCTTTTTCACTTTAATTTGAGTTACATTTTTAAGTAATTTTGTTGTGCTTATGCCATTTTTATTATTATTTTTTTTTTTTAAAAATAATTTTAATTAATTGTATTTCATTATATTTTATTTCAGTTTTAGTTATTTAGGTGCATCAAGTTAAAGCAAACAAAAATGGGAAATGTTTCCTTGGTAACTTGCTGAAATAAAATAAGTTTAAGTGTATTTATATTTTATTTTATTTCAGTTAACAAATATTTTATTTCAAGTGACAAAAATTTTTTTTTTGTTTTTTTTAATGGTTTTAGTTTTAGTTAACGACAGGCAATATAAAGTAATGTGTGGTATGCATCAATTTTATACTTTTCCTTTTTCGTTTTAATTTTGGTTAAAGTATTAGTAATTTTGCTATTTGTAATTTTATTGTTACTGTTTTTTAAATCTGCATATATAGTGTTTAACAGTAGTGTGCAGTATGCAGTGCGCATCCTCTCCTGCTGCAGATTCACTGAAGCATCTTTGGGCTCCTCAGCGCCGCTCATGATGTCCAGCTCAAGGTCTAGACTTGATCTCTGACCTCCTCGTGTCTTTTTCTTTGCGTTGACGCTGACCTGCATGCCAAGGGGATGCTGGGAATGTTTTCCCACCTATAATGTGTGTGTTCAACACCTCGGGTGCTAAAAGCAGCCGGCGTTTTGTGAAGTGAAATTCTGCTCTAAATTTAACTGGATGACACGCTCTCATTTCCCTCTGTCATAGACGGATGAAGAGATGACAGAGGGATGATAGACGAGAGTTTGTCCGTCCAACATGAAGAAATAGTCCAGGTCAATAAAACTGATCAAAAATAAATATTAATTAATAATTAAATAAACAAAAATAGTGAATGCTAGATCGTGCATAACACGATCTAGCAATGAACAATATATATTAATTACTAAATACAATAATTAATCATTTGAATAAATAATTAAATAAATAAGGCAATATGTTATTACATATAGACATATATTACACATATGTCTTAAATATATACATATAAATACACACATATATATTATGTAAACACCAACTTTTATTTTGGTTGCGATTAATCGCGACTAATAAATTTGACTACTACAATGAACAATATATATTAATAAATAAATAAAATTAATGAATAATTTTAATAATGAATACAAATTTAAGAATACAATATTTACTATATATATATATATATATATATACAATAAAATAAGATCGTTTGATGAGGATTTCATGGAGTGATCAGGATGATCTATGACTGAAACACGCCTCGACGTCCAGCAGTGCAACCAAAACATCCGTCTCTTCAGATCAAAATGGATAATGCGTATCACAAGAGCTCTTTATCACAATTGTCCTGAAAAGTCCCCAAAACAGATGGTATGTTATTTCAAAAACAGATGCTATTTTGCATAGAAACATGGCATGAATATTTATGTGTAATTATTTCATGACACTGACAGACCCGGAGTCCAGGAATCGTCTCGCGGGCCGCGGCGAAAATCACTGGCAGAATAAGAAATATAGTTTTAGGGACAGAAGAACTGTCCCACTTCTGGATGAGGAGAACTGACTCCTTTTTCCTTTCTAGTCCTGTTTAATATATAATTGCATTTATTGAAACAAATATATACATAAGAAATCATCCTTGTTCATTTTTGTTTCGTGTCATACTTTTCAATTTGGTTTTGTGCAGTTTATTTTTATAAACAGAGTGAAGTAGTTTTTTTTAAGTATAATTGAGATGCTATTGTAATTTTTGTTTATTGAATTAGTTTTAATTTTATATTTTCTGTTTTAATTTTAATTTTAGTTAAACTTCTAATAATTTTGTTGTGTGCATTTTATTAGTTTTTTTAATGTTATATAGTTTTTACTAATTTTTATTTTAGTTTAAGTTACTTTAGTGCCTCATGTTGAACTAAATGAAAATGAGAAATATTCCATTGCAACTATAGCTGAATTAAAGTTATGATAATAAGTAAATAAATAAGTAAGTTTGTTTATGTTTTATTTTATTTCAGTTAATGTTAATTTTATTTTTTATTCTATTATTATTTTTATTTTAAGTAACACAAATAGTTTTAGGTTTTATGGTTTTAGTTGATATTTTCTAGGTTTCTTTTTGATGCTTTTCAGTATTTAATTAAATGTATTTATAATACATTTGAATAAATAATACATTATTTATAGAGTGATTTTCAAGGTACTCAAAAACGTTTTATAAAAAATAAAAATATCAAAAACAATATTTTTGTAGGCCAACACAGAGGCTAGCATCAAAAATATGTTCTAATATGTGCCAACGATCCCTTTAAGTTATGAAAATGTTATTTCGGAATGTTCAGTTTTTAAATGTTAAAAAACAAACAAACAAACAAACAAAAAATATTTTTTTCTTTGTTAATGAACATTAGGGAAAACATTATGGGAACATTTCTTTTGAACCGTTTGAAACTAAGCATTAATGTTTAAAAAGAAAGTTAGATGAACATCCGATTAAATGAACGATGCAATAATAGTTTTTCTGAAGGATACATATGATGCTTGACTTTTTAAAAAAATGTTTATAATGAAGATTATTTTGTTAATGTATTTATTTATTCGCCAGTGAATATTTGGACAGAATTGATTGTTTTGAGCAGAGCATGTGTTGGTGACTTTCTTTGCTCCTCTATACTGTGATAGATCTGGTCTTTCTTCCGGCTCCAGGGGTAGAGACGGGGTTATGGCGGCCAGATGGAGCTTGTTTGTGGTAAATCTAGTCCGGCCTATAACGCTTGAGTTAGCATTCCTGCTAAAGCTGTGCCAGATGCACTGACAAACACACACAATCACAGTTATGATGCTCCGGAAGTCTCTAGTCCTGTCAGGAAAGCTATACTAGCGTACTGCTGTGTTACTATCATTGATATCCTATCAGAGTTTTTGTCAATATTTTAAATTCATTTTTATATTTTCGGTTTTCACTTTAATTTTAGTTAAAGTTTTAGTAATTTGTTGTGTGGTTTGGTCATTTTTATCATTTTATTATCATACATATTTTATTTTAAATATGACTAGTTTTTATGAATTTTCATTTATTAGTTTTTATTTTTATATTTTGTCTTCACTTTTCAGTCGTATTAATTTTGTTGTTTTTTTGTAATTTTTAATGTCTATATAGTTTATATTAATTATTATTATTATTATTAGTTTTAGTTATTTTAGTACTTCAAGTTAACAAAAATGAGAGGTGTTGCCTTGACAACTAGCTGAAATAAAACAAGTTTAAGTTCTCGGTTTTATTTCAGTTAATGTTTATTTTATTTCAAGTATACAGCGAAAATGTTTTTTATGGTTATAGTTTTAGTCTTAGTTTTAGTTAACTGTAATAACCCTGAGAAGGCAAGTATATATCTATTTTCCACCATGGGATAAAAAAATTGAAAAGGTAATTGCAACATTTTGTCTCATAGTTTGTACTATTTTTTGTGTAAGTTTATATCTCACAATATCAGACTTTTTATATAATTTGATTTCAAGATATAATAAACTCAGAATTGCAAGAAAAGCAAATAATTTGTAAAATTGTTTTAAAACAGCCTATTTTTAAAAAATATTTTTACATTTTTAAAAATATTTCTGAAATTTTCAATGCATTCTTAGGTTTTTGGTAAAGGATACATATGATGCCTGCCTTTAAAAAAAATTAAATATATTTCTACATATATGTCTACATATATTTGTAACTACATACTATGTATTCTGAGATTTTTGGTAAAGGTTTATTATTTAATGTAATTAAAAATTTTTTTACATATTAAAAAAAATGTAATGTTTTTTCAATATTTAATTTTGTTTCAAAATTTTTAAAAAATATATATTTTTATAATTAATATTTTTTTATTTTTGTTAAATATATTTGTAAATATATTTAT
>NW_015631803.1:65984-67800 GCF_001515625.1 Sinocyclocheilus rhinocerous
TTTATTAAATGTTTTTACAATATATTTTTAGATATATTTATTCACTCATTATCGAATATGTTTACTGAGCTTTGTGTGAGATTTTTGATGTAATAAATGTGATGCCTGACTGACTAAAAGAAGGTACTTTAGAAGGACACTTACTGATGCTACAGTCTTTATGTCAGGCCTATGATACCTTAAAATGCTGTCTAGGTAGGGAGCTCACTAGGGTTTCATAATGAAAACACACACAGCTTCTGTAGTTTTCTTTGGCTGTGGTTTGGTGTTGGTTAGACGATCTGCCGCAGGGTCCGTCCCCACCGTCGCTGACCTCTGGGCACTACAGAATTATGCAGTTAGAAATATTAATATTCACCAGACCCGCCCTCCTGACCCCCGGCATCAGCCGCACGTTCTGATTGGCTGCTGCTGTCATATTATAATGAGGAGGGCAGAAGTCAGTGGGACAGAGCCATGAGATATTAATAAGTCTTAAAATCGGCCCCTGAGGGCCGCCGCTCTGCTCATAGCACCTTTAAATTTGCAGGATCTCCGTCATTCTTGTGAGCCTTTGCCACGACTCTCTTTTGCCTCTGGCTCGTGTTTCTGACTCGACGGAGCTTCAGACCCACAGGAACCAGAAATCACTAATCAGCTCTTTAATATCTCAATTGCTTCTCCTACACTGAAAAAAATCTGCTGCTGGAAACTATTTTTTTCATACTCCAGTAATCGTTATTAAGAACTTTGAAGAAAAAAAATGCTTTTTTGTTTTGCAACATACAAATGTAGAGAACATAAAACATTAATCACACATTAAAACAAATATGTGACCCTGGACCACGAAACCAGTCATAAGGGTCATTTTTTCGAATTTAAGGTTTATACATCCTCTGAATAAATAAAGTTGTTAGGATAGGACAATTATTTGGCTGAGATACAACTATTTGAAAATCTGGAATCTGAGGGTGCAAAAAAATCTAAATATTGAGAAAATCATCTTTAAAGTTGTTCAAATGAAGTTCTTAGCAATGCATATTACTAATCAAAAATTAAGTTTTGATATATTTACGGTAGGACATTTACAAAATATCTTCATGGAACATGATCTTATCTTAATATCCTAATGATTTTTGGCATAAAAGAAAAATCTATAATTTTGACCCATCATATATTTTTTCATTTTTAATTATATATTTTTTTTTACTTTTTTATATTTTTTAAATAAAAATATAAATATATTTACTTCTCAGTTAATATATTTTTTTGCTGAGCTTTGTGCAATTCATTCTGGGATTTTTGGTGAATGATACATGTGATGCCTGACTTTTAAAAAAATATTTTTAAACATTTTTAAAATATCTTTTATTTTGTTTATTTTAACAATCTATTTTTAAATATATGTATTTACTTCTCAGTGAATGTTTTTACTGTGCTTTGTGCAATGCATTCTGGAATTTTTTGTGGAGGATACATGCAATGCCTGACTTTAAAAACAAATACATTTAGCAAATATTTTAAAATATACATATATTTTTAATATTTAACAATATATTTTTAAATATTAAAAAAAATATTTTTTCATTTAGAAAAAATATTTTAAAAATATTTATTCACTTTTCAGTGAATATTTAAGCTGCTCCACATACATTTTATAGCACTGTACTCTTAATGTATGACAACTAGTGACTCATTTGAATAATTTTATTTCTTGAGGAATTTTAGTAAAAATATTTGATATTTAAATGACCTCTTTAATATCTCAGTTGTGTCCTACACTGAAAAATACTCCAGTAATCTTCGTTTTATTAAAAATTTTGAAAAATAATTTTTC
>NW_015631803.1:68290-86695 GCF_001515625.1 Sinocyclocheilus rhinocerous
TATATATATATATATATATATTTTTTTTTTAAATTTTTATTTATATATTTTATGCTATTTAAAAAAATATTTTATTCACTTGTGAGGGAATATTTTTACCGAGCTTTGTGTAATGCATTCTTGGATTTATTATTATTATTTTTTTCATTTTCACTTCTCAGTGAATATTTAAACTGCTCCACATTCATTTCATAGCTCTATTCTCTTACTGAATGACAACTAGTGACCCATTTGACTAATCTTTACTTTTTTATGTGAGGAATTTTAGTAAAAATATTTGCGATTTAGCTAAAATGTCACGAGATGAGCTATAAAAACCTCTCTAAAGACAGTCTGTGTGAAACTGAGTATCGTTTCAGGACAAGGTTAGACATGATTCTTGGAGACGTCTTGTTTTGTCCGCCCGTCTGTTCTGGGGTTTCGCTGTCTGCTGTTTGACGTGTCTTTACTGGTCTTGTCAGGGTTTGAGTCTCATGTTTCTGCTCATGACAGGAAGGAAGACGCTTCAGCAGAGACACAGTCAACAACACACTGCATGAGTCTGTTTGGAAAGACCAGGTAACATCTGCTATTATTGGAGGATATAATTACTTTATATATGCAGAATCTGCACAATCATTATTATTTAAAAAAATGCAAGATGATCAGAACTACTGCATTTTGTTTCTGTGATTCTTTGCACATTCTTGTGGTTTTCCAGCATCTTCAGCAGTGATTGTGTGACGCTGAGATCCATCATCAGACTGAAGACACATGAGGGACTCAAACACAACTATTACAACACTGGAAGAATCTTCACCTACTTCCACTTCAAAACTTGCCGTCAGGTGTTACGTATAATCATATTGGCTGCACATTTCAGCTTACATTATGTTAAACTGACTTAAAAAATTTAGTTGAATCTCTTGCAGGTGATTCAAATTTAGTTGAATCTCTTGCAGTTATATGACAAAATCATATATTTTTTAAACAGTGAAAAGATGCAAATATTAAAGGGGGAAAAATTAGGGGGGGCGGGGGGTGTGTAAACGTTTGAACAGAATATTCTGTGTAAATTGTAATATAGCCTATATATATACACAGACACACACACACACACATATACATATACATATATATATATATATATATACATGCATATAATATACGTGTGTGTGTGCACAGCGGTTGGGTTGTTTTGACCCAGCTATTGGGTTGTTTTGTCCCAGCGGTTGGGTTGTTTTGACCCAGCGGTTGAGTTGTTTTGACCGAGTGGTTGGGTTGTTTTGACCCAGCTATTGGGTTGTTTTGACCCAGCGGTTGAGTTGTTTTGACCGAGTGGTTGGGTTGTTTTGACCCAGCTATTGGGTTGTTTTGACCCAGCGGTTGAGTTGTTTTGACCGAGTGGTTGGGTTGTTTTGACCCAGCTATTGGGTTGTTTTGTCCCAGCGGTTGAACCCAACCGCTGGGTCAAAACAACCCAATAGCTGGGTTTGTCCCTTTTTAACCCAGCGCTGGGTTATATTTAACCCAGCATTTTTTAGAGTGTGTGTGGAAAATATGTAAATAAATAATTAAGATATTTTGCATAGTGATTAATGCTGAAGTAACTAAATAAATAAAGCATATCCCTGCAATTCTCATTACTTTAATAAAAAAAAATACATAAAATAATAAATACAAAAAAATTAAAATAAAGAATATAATATAATAAAATAAGAAATTATTTCAGCCTATTTTTAGAACTATTAAGATATTTTGCTTAGTGATTAATTCAAATCAAATAAATAAATATGAGCACATCCCTCAACAATTCTCATTACTGTAATGTATAAATAAGTAAAAATAAGAAATGACTATTCCTGTGTATTTTAGAACTATTAAGATAGTCTGCATTGTGATTAATGCTAAATAAATAAATACGCACATCCCTCCACAATTCTCATTACCAAAAACACGCTTTAGTGTCTAACTGCTTTATTTTACAACAGCTTTGAATGTGGCTCGTTCAGTCAGTCTAATAAAGTATATAAACGATCTGGAATATCATAATAGTTTAATGTGCCACATGCAGAAACTGTTTTTATTTAATAGCAGGTGAAGAGACATGACTCTATGAAGTCCTAACAGTGTCACGATGCCACCGGAGCCGAACACCCAGAATCTGTCCGACTCGACGCAGCTCTCCGAGTGATAGATAAAAGACTCCGCCGTAATAAAACACGGGGCTCGCCGTCTCCGTTCAGATCATCAACCTGAGTCTGATGAGGAGCCTCGGAGGGTTTCAGCTGCTTTAAAGGCGTCTTTCCCTTTCATCAGCAGTCTTTCAGTCAACACGTCACGGTTAATGCGGATCAGGAGCCGCGGTTCTCCGGGGCTTTGCCCGCAGGCGTCTCTCTCTCTCTGAGACCGGGAGAGAGATCTGAGAGCAGGCCACCAGCTCACTCCGTCAGCGCTAAAGAAGCTGGAGAGTGCTTGAGGAGTCTCTCTCTCTCGTTATTAATTAGCTCTCACAATAGCTCGTCAGGGTTCGAGTGCTGTCAGGCGTCCGCTCGTGATTAGACTCCAGAGACGTGTGAGATGAGAGCGTTTCTGAAGCCTGTTGAGCTCCACACCGGCAAACGCTGCTTTCTTTTAAATGCATCTGTCTGTGGATTATATCCTGAGCATCTTGTTTCAGTGAGAGGAACAATTCAGTTTGTCTAGCTGGGTCAATCTCACAAAGAACACGTGCAGCTCATATTTCACCCCAAAATTGAAAATAAATAAATAAATAAAATTAATTAGGCTATATCCATCAATAACTCGTATTACTGTAATGCAAATAAGTAAATACAATAAAACATAAGAAATGATTATTTCAGCCTATTTTAGAACTATTAGGATATTTTTGCATGGTGATTAATGCATAAATCAATCAATCAGTCAATCAATCAATCAATAAATATTAAGCATAACCCTCCACAATTCTCATTACTGTAATGACGAAAATAATAAAATAAATAAGAAATTATTATTTCAGACTATTTTAGGATTAAGATATTTTGCATAGTGATTAATACAGAGACAATAAAAAAAAGCATATCCCTCCCCATGTCTTATTACTGTAATGCAATGATGGCAATAATAATAATAATAAATATTTTATTAGAATATTGTATTTGAGATTTTAAGATATTTTGCACAGTGATTAACACAAAAAATACAATAAAAAATGAAAATAAAAAAATGTTATAATATTATTACACACTCACTTTTAAGATATATTGCATTGTGATTAAACAAATAAATAAATAAGCACATGCCTCCACAATTCTCTTTACTGTAATGCAATAATAATAATAATAATAAAAAAGATATCTACATTTATTCATTTAGCAGACAATTTTTATCCAGGGCAAGTTACAAATGAGAAATACAACACAGGGATTTATCCTGAAGTGATTCATCAAGGAGGCAACAGCACAAGAAGTGCTAAAAATACCAAAGTTTCAAACATTATCTAAAATAAAAGCAAGAAAATGGATGGAAATAAGAAATATTAGAAACACCCACCCCCCCAAGAGTCAACAAGTACTTAAAAAAAAAAACTGAAATTTCTGTCATTTATTGATCATTACTGAATAAGGGATTTTTTTCAGTTTTCTGGAAGGGTTGAGAAAATAACACTAAAAATAATTATTATATACATACATACATATATGGACTTTTGGGGTGTAATGTAATGTGGCAGGTTTTTCTGAGATTCAACAGTCAGATTGTAATTCATAACACAAGTGAAGTATGCAGTGTTATGATATACTATATACTCTTGCATACAATATGTTTCTGGACTTATAATGACTCAAAAATTAATTTAGATTTTCCTCAAACCCAAGCTGGAGTCCAGAGGAGAAATTTACATGTTATTATTATAGTAAAATGAATGACCTATCAAGGATTCCAGCACATGATCCATCAAAGAAGAATAAAACAGGCCGTGTGAATGTCGTCTTACAGTAATAATGACGTAGAGCTGTAGAAGTGGGACAGAAGATCCACAAACCCTGAAAGTCCTGAATAAATCTTAACTGGACCGCAGGCTAAAACGCTCTGATTCTGCTTGATCCAAAAAATAAATAAATAAATAAATAAAATAAAATATAAAAATGAAACTTAAATAAATAAATGATTGATTGATTGATTAATTATTTCAGCCTATTTTAGAGCTATTAAAATATTTTGCATAATGGTTAATGGGGGAAACACACACACACACATATATATATATATATAAACAAAGTGTTCTAGGATCAAACGTTTATTATTTTAATTTGCATTTTAATTCACAAAATGCTTTAAATGCACCTCACCTCTACAAGTGGGTGAGACCAAAACAGCACAAGTGTTATGCTGGGACACTCAAATACTTTATTTCACTGATTTAATCACTTGAATTGAAGAACTGAATTGACCCAAATTGCACTTAAGTTCACACTGATCCAGCAAACACCAACAGTTCTGCTGAATCCTGTGAATTTGTAAATGAATCAAAAAATTACAATGTACGGTATAAAAAGGATAAATAATGCATTTAAAATATGAGTTAAAAGTTTAATTTTCACCATAATTTATTGCTGTCCATTTAAGAGAGATGATGGGGCAATGACGTATCCATTATTGCTGATAAATATTGACTGGTATGTCAATAAAATAAAATTAAATATTCCTATTATTATATTTTATACTTAATATAAATTTTCGAAATCATTTCTAATATGTAGAAAAAAGAGAAAGTTTATTCTCTAGAGTTTTGTAGCCTCATAACGACATCAGCAGTAACCTGGACATGTCATCAGATGAAAGGAGAATCTGATCTGTCTTTGATGTTTTCTGAGTTTCTGGACACTGACAGAAGCCAGTTTGTGTGCGAGTGGTTACCGCAGGTCAGGAGCAAGAGATCAACCGTGCTTGATTTAAAGGCACAATATGTAAGATTTTTTTATTAAAATATCCAAAAACCACTAGAACAGTGTTATATATTTTGCTGACTTGTGTACTTACATTATCCCAAATGTTTCGAAGAATGTTTAAATCCAGAGAAATAAGCAATTTTAACTAGCCGCTCGTTCAGCACCACGTTTCGCTTCGACGGCTTTCAGTCGCACCCTGCTTCATTCTACTACGTTAATAAATCTTTAATACATTAGCTCATCCATGAACATAATTTCTGCCCGAGCCCCGTCGGATTGCATCGGCTGTGGGGATGAAGACTACAACTCCCATGATCACCACTCAAAATAGTGACCGACCGTAAAGAAGGTTTTCATTTATAAAGCTCGAAAATTGTTCCTTTTAATGCATTTTCTGCAATATGGAAAAAATAAAGAGTCTCTAATATGTAAATATGGAAAAAATAAAGAAAATTAAATATGTGCAGCGTCACATTGTCACATGACCAGAGCAGTTACTTCCTGTTTGCACCATGAGAAGAATATGGCTGCATCAAAGCTCCGAAACGAAAGGCTAGTAAAGTATGTTAACATGAAGATATGACACAGATTTTCTTTAAGGTGTCCAGTTAATATATGAATTCATAATTATTCCGTTTTGCTGAGTGTGGTCATAGAATGAGTAAATATGTTGATGGCAACAATAGTGACCGGTGGGATAATACAGTGCATTTAGGTATATACATACACATCCAATTGCTGTTGCACTAAAACGTTGCAATGACAAAGTTAAAGTGAATAGGCTACTGCACTAAATTAAAATTTCAAATGTTACAAATAAGTTACAATGTTTATGTTGTAATACTGGTAGCACTAATATAAACATTTTATGATATATGTTACAATAAAGTAACAATTTTGAAATACGTTCATGGTTGTATTTTTTTGTCTTTTATCTCAGTATTCCTATCAATGTTGTATAAGGGTTTTTTATGCATAATAGTAACCACAGAATGTGATCAAACATAGCTGGGCTAAGATATATAGGCCTAACAATTTTGATAACTGCAGAAATACAGTATGTTAATTCCGTATAGTACACATTATCCCACCGGTCACAATTGTGACCAACCATAAAACACAAATTTTCACACACTAGTCCAAAATTCTTTGATTATTTATTGATTATTTCAAAGGGTTACTAATAACACATTATTTGGATATTTTCATGTCTGGGAAAATTTGGGGATTAAATGGGTTAAGCGCGTTTTGGATTGAACTATTTTTAGAGTTTACTCCGAAAAGAATGCCACTGACTTTTTGCGACAGGTGGGATACAGCTTACGGCATTTCTCATTCATTCCTATGTTATCCGTAAACGCCGATTGAGTATCGCACAACTCTGACTGAAATTCAGTGACATCAAGGCTGTAATGTGATTGGTTATTAAAGGGGTCATATGACGTTGCTAAAAAGAACATCATTTTGTGTATTTGGTGTAATGCAATGTGTTTATGCGGTTTAAGGTTAAAAAAACACATTATTTTCCACATACTGTACATTATTGTTTCTCCTCTATGCCCCGCCTTTCTGAAACGCGTCAATTTCTTTAGTCTTTGCAACTTTAGGGATCTTATCTATGCACGAACAGTGAATTCCAAAGAGAAAGGAAAACTTGAAATTGCATCATATGACCCCTTTAAGACACACGTGATCCAAGTTAGTCGTTACGCTTTCTCCAATAGTAAGTAACACAGACCCTCTCATCTCCCAATGAACCCTTTTCACAAGACTGTGATGACGTGTTTAACGGTCATCTGCATCGTAAATCCTCAAAAGTTTCTTATATATATATATATATATATATATATATATTTTTTTTTATGTATGTACATTTATAACACTATAATTTGTATTATATCACCTTTGCATCAAATTACAAAAAAAAACGAGTTAAGGCTAATGCGAGGGTGTTTCTAATGCAGAATGGGAAGGACGGTAAATTTGACATTGTTCTCTCTTCTGACTGCCGTTATCAGCCTCTCTCAATTTTTTTCCTTTTATTGAAAGTAATGAAAACATTATCGTTGAGTTTTTCTTTTGCTATTAGAACAAATGGGAATGCAAAAATATATTTGTGGTACTCGCCCATTCACTGCTGTTGAAGTTAACCCAACTAGTCTTGGCCACTTGAGCGCACGTGTGCGCGACTGGAAGTAAGTGTGCGCGACTGTCCCAGGTCTTAAAAACGCCAAAGCGCAGTGCCCTTAATGCACACTAAAATCCACACTATTTGAATACCAATCCAGAGCTTAGTGTGTCCCATCATGCATCATGTTCTGGAAATAAATCGTAAGATTTTTGCCGAGATCTCGTGTTCAAGTTCTACACACACTTGTGGTCATCCTCACTTGGACACTTGGGCCAAATACTGGAAATACGTCATATAAGTAGTCAAGTGGTCAAATGCAAAGACCGTAAGTGTGGGTATTTGGACAAGGGGAATTAGCCTTTTTCACACTTCCGTGTTTCTGGCTTCCAGATTGGTGCTTGCAGGGTAGTTTTTCCGGTGACAACAGCGGCCGTACTTAACAAGAATGAGTTCGAGAAGTGTTTTTTTTTAATGAATTAGATATTATGAAAATGCTTTAACTGCCGGTACTTTACAAAGCGCAAACATTTCACAATTAACTTTTTTGCGTCAGCTCGGGTCATCACAAATGCAAGTTTGTTTAATTCTAAATGGTGGCAATTATAATTCAGTTAGTTTTGCCGTTCTGTCCGTTTGGTGCTGGCTGTGCATTATGACTCTCCACGTGAATTTTTTTCACTATAATAATAATAATAATTATTATTATTATTATAGTGAAAAAAATTCACGTGGTATTATTATTATTATTATTAAAGTAATATTGTATTTTCTACTTTGCTCTCCTTTGCATTATTGTGATGGCTTAAATGTACGTTGTATAATGTGCCCTGGGATTCATGACTTTATTCCTATTGTATCGGATTACGTTGTTGTGTTGAGTTTAATATGCTTCAACTGGACTCAGGATTGTTTAATGTATTCTTGGAAAAATGTGCATATGGACATAAATGTTGACATTTATAAGTAGCCTAATTTATAATGATGTGGTGATTCGAGGGAAATGACAGTAAATTGAGATAATATGCTCAAATGTACTGGAGATCAAAAACTATATAAAAAGGGATTTGCCGGAGCGTTGAGCGTATTATTATCTCATGAGTCAGCGGTCTGAGTGGCCATATAAATGACAAACAAGTAAAATGTTATTTCTTTGTAGATAACAACAACTTGGAAAACAGACAAAACAGAAAAGGGTAGAAGCATTATTTAAGAAAAGGGCATACTAATATAATAGGCGCAGACTTGTAACGGAACTAACTTTACCCTGCGCTGACGTCATTTCCGATTTTTTTGAAAAATGCTAATCTCTGGCCCAGTGCACTGACTAGCGGCGGCCTGCGTGTGTGTCTCGGCCTGCAGTGTGTTAATTAGCGTCTCTTTCTGCCAGTGTCTTTAATTGATTGATCGGCCGGTGTGTGTGTGGAGTTCTCCGGTCTGCTCTCGCTGCTCACCCAATCCGTCACGCCGCTGCTCATGCGGACAGCAGCACTACATTACAGCATCGTTAGCTCAGCGATCTCCTGAGCCCCGCTCTCAACACACACCATTACCAAATCCCACAAGCCCACGCTCTCCTTCTCCT
Source organism: Sinocyclocheilus rhinocerous (assembly GCF_001515625.1). Lineage (NCBI taxonomy): Eukaryota > Metazoa > Chordata > Actinopteri > Cypriniformes > Cyprinidae > Sinocyclocheilus > Sinocyclocheilus rhinocerous. Next base: position 76,935 of record NW_015631803.1, read on the forward strand.
ATTATATCTGTCTGTCTTTCTCGCAGCTCTCGTTGGACTCTGAGTGGAAGTTAATGGATGCTCTATTCCTGTCCCATATAAAGTTTCAAGTGACACTGTTTGGGATACTTTCAAGAGAAACGGTCAATATTTACGTTCACGCCACCTCTTCATACTTAATCAGGTCAGATGCCATTTTAAATTTAAGACTGACGGTCTTTACAACTTAACCTTACAGCTTTCAAAACTGTTTTATGTAGTTTTTGTCTACTGAAAGATTTTTTTTTCTGTCAGAGACATTTCGTCAGCTTAATGTTAAACAGTATAATCCATCCCTCACGAAAATTAAAAAATGAAATAAAATAGATAAAAAACATGGTTAATATATTTAAACTATGGTAACCACAAATTAAACATGGTTTTGCTACACTGACCATAGTTTAACCATGGTATTTGTAGTAAAACTGTGGCTATACAAATAGTATACACCAAAAAACATGATTACTACACTCTTACTTTAATAAAACCATGGTTCATTTTTGTAAGGGATTGAACGCAAGGGATTGAGCGCATGTGGGCTTCTTCTTTCCCTCACAGCCTTGTTTTCATTCCCGTCAAAATTTAAATATGGCGCTACCCTCACTTAAAGGCACAATATGTAATTTTTTGCTGCTAGAGGGTGCGTATTCAAAACAAACAAAGAAACAAAGGCGTTGTTTGATGACGCCGTGACTGAGTGTGGAATCATGGGAGTTGTGGTCTTCATCCCCACAGCCGATGCAATCCGACGGGACTCGGGCAGAAATCATGTTCATGGACGAGCTAATGATTTAAAGATTTATTAACGTCGTAGTATGAAGCAGGGTGAGGCAGAAAGCCGTCGAAGCGAAACGAGGCTGCTGAAGCAATTTGTCACTAGTTAAAATTGCTTATTTCTCTGGATTTAAACATTCTTCAAAACATTTGGGATAATGTAAGTACACAAGTCAGCAAAATATATAACACTGTTCTAGTGGTTTTTGGATATTTATTTATTATATATATTTTTGGATATTGGATATGTAAAAATCTTACATATTGTGCCTTTAAGTTTAAGTTTGTTAAGTTGTATTGACAGTGTTTTTGGCTAGAAGCGTTTTTGAGATTAAAAAGTATGTGTACGCTAATGCATTGCACTTACAATGGACATCTGAATGGCAGACGTTGGATTTGGATAAATAACACAAGTAAAAACAAATATATATATACAGTGGGTACGGAAAGTATTCAGACCCAATTAAATTTTTCACTCTTTGTTATATTGCAGCCATTTGCTAAAATCATTTAAGTTAATTTTTTTTCCTCATTAATGTACACACAGCACCCCATATTGACAGAAAAACACAGAATAATTTTGTATATTTTTTTTCTAGAATTTCATATTTCATAGCCTCATTACATTTCACTTTTATCCAGATGAGGAATAATGCCACAAAAACAGTTCATGCTTGGAGTTTAGTAACATGAGAACGAAATGCCACAAAGTTCTCAGAAAAGTACACGCTCGTAAAGATGACATGGATCTCAGCTCTCGTCATGTAAAACCAATAAACCTGGTAACTTTAAGGTAGATGTAAGGATAAGATGTAAGTGATGTAACAACTTTTACATAGAGACAATCCATCTAAGGGAATTACGTCAGAAACACCTAACCAAAAGTTCACCCATACAGAAAAACACTTCTACTATTTTAAAATCCTCTGGTACTCTTGCCCCATAGACCTCCACTGTAAAAGCACTGTAAAAGTTTTACAAACTGAGGGATAAGTCAAAATTTTTGTCACTGGCAATCAATAGCATCTCAGAAATGCCTGTGATAATCAAAAACCATGCAAATATGAAATGAGTAAAATTAGTATCATCTTTATAAACAAATTGCTCTAGATAGCATGCACACTTTAATTGTCTTATATCATTAAGGCAGATGCATTTCTCTCAGAAGGTCACTAGGGTCGCGTCTTTACAATGCCTTTCAACCCACTGCACGGGCTCTGGCAATTTCCCTTTTGTCCGCTCTCAAGCGCTTTTTCCCTATTTTTTTTTCATCCTCAGGCTATTCCTCCTAAGGCTACTTTCCCTGCTCTTTCATTTCTCAGAGAGAATACGAAATTCCAGCTATCAGAAACGGGAGATCAAACAAGGCCTCGGCTGAATTCACTGTCAGAATAAAACCATTTGTTCCTGAGGCTTTTACTCCGAAGACCTCGTCCCTGGACCGTTTCCTTCTTCAAGTGTGTGTTTTATGTGGTTTAGGCAGCCATTCCTCTGGGTCAGTCTGCCACTGTTCATTTGAGAAAACATGGTGGTTTACTCCAGAACCTGCTCAGTATGCACAAGACGCGCGTTCAGTTCTCTTAAAGTAGCCCGCTCTCAAACGAAATGAAAAGAAAAACCATTTCTAAAGTCATGTGACTGCCTTGGACTGTTGCCTGACTTGTCTTCAAGTGACCGACATGTGGCATACAAGCAAGAGAAATGCATTACCAGCACAGGATAAGAGCAGATTGCATTTACTTTCTACATCCATTAACACTCAGGACTTAACACTTAATTCCTGTAGCTCAATCAGTGAAGCATGGTGCTAACAACGGCAAGGTTATGGGTTCGATTCCCAGGGAAAGCAAGAACGGATGTGTACACTGAATGCAATCTAAATTGCTTTGCATAAAACCAAAGGCATTAAACTCTATTCTTCACGAACGCCTTGCGTATAAAATGAAGCAGCAAACAACACTGTAATAGAAAAACAACAATATTGTATTTCATTAAAAATGTACAAAAGATATCTACATGATCCAGCCTTGTAAAAGGAGCGTTTGGTTCAGACTTGAGGGTCGCAGTCTCTTTAGAGCGCTGTTATGTTCCTGTGATTCCATTCAGGTCTTCAGTAAATCAAAGCAAAATGAGGGATTTTTGAATCTGAACTACACTTTCAAGTGTCAAGTTTTACATTTCATAATATTTTGTCTGCATATTCATTTGGAACCTCTCTCCTGTCTAGTACAAACAAGGATAGGAAGCAAAATATTACATTTAATTTACAGAATATACAAAACCTCTTCATATCCATTGAAGAGGACAGAAAAGATACAGTCCCATACTGCTAGAATAATGTAATTCCTGCATATGCTTGTGCACAGCGAGGCACTTGTTCCTGTGTTCATGTCATCAATTCAGAAGTCGTATAAAAATACAGGACTGTCGCTTATCAAATTCTCTGTCTGTTCATATGTGCTGTACATACACTGGTCTAAGGCAAAGTATGGCTTCTTGAACAAAACAAAAAGATGCTACCAAAGTTTAATACTAATACTATACATAATACACTTTTAAAAAGCATGTAAAAATGTTTACGCAATATCATGTCCTTGTTCAAAGTCATACACCTTAAAAGCTGTCTCTTTAAATCTTGTGCTTTACTTCCTGTTTTTCCTATGATATCATATTGAGGAACTTGCTCTCCTCTGCGAGCGCAGTCAGCATGGAGCTCATGTCTCCGATGGCCATGTTGCCGATTCCCGCTGGTACTTGGGGCAACGTCACTGAGTTCCTGGGCGTGGTGAGACGGGATGAATTCTGGGATAGGCTGCGGAGGAGGGTGGGGCTTAAAGTTCCGGACATGAGACTGGAGTGATCGGCATCATCCAGCATGGCGTCAAAGTCGATCTGCGGATGCTCTGCTCCGTTTGAATCCACTGTGCTGGAGACCTGATTTGTTTCAGGGGAGCCCACAGCGGCCATGGCTGCGCTCTCTGCATCCGCCATCCCCAGACTGCTGGAATCGAACATGTGAATCTGCCCAGTGTAGAACATGCCGTTGGTATTTGTACTGTTGACACCCACATCAGCTGATTTTTTGGGACTGGCCTCGGAGGTGTCATATGTGGGGCTAAAGTTGGATTGTGGGCAACCAAGTTGCTGCGCTGCAGTTGTCGTTGGCCCTGTGAGCTGCCGGCTGTAGGGTTTGGGTTCTGTGGGCGGCCTTGGCTGTAGCAGTCCGTGGTTTCCGTTCAGCGCGGGATTCTGGGTCGGAATACCATAGCCTTGCTGGTTGATGTTCATCTGGGAATAATTTCCCTGATTATTTGGAAAAGTGGCATTGCTTTGACTAGCTCGTATCCTGTTATTCTGGACGCTGCCAGGCTGAGCCGTCAGCGTTTTAACAGACGGACTCAGCAAACCTACACTGATGTCATTTGAAGCAGAACCCTGATGGTAACCATGCAGAAAGTTAGCCTGCTCTGTGTTAGCCGGGCGTAGTGGTTGCCTCTGGTTGATCCTCTGGGAATTAAACTCGCTATTCCGTTGCACGTGACTCTGCTGGGCAGCGTGAGCGAGGTTGTGACTCATCAGCCCAACTTGTTGGTTGGAGTTGACGTTCTGAAAGGGACTGAGGTTTTGTTTTTGTTGGAGTGCGGTGAGGTTTCCCCGCCCTGATCCCTGCTTGGTTTGGCCGTGAGATGAATCCACTGTCCCTGAACTGACCTCATTCCACTGCACCGGCATCTGGCTCTTAGTGTCACTGGGGGAACCTGGAAACATCTGCTGGGAGCTTGGAGCTGCAGTTTGTCGTGTTACGGCATTCATGTTGCCCTCCACCAAGGCTAGGCGTCTCTGGTAATGGGACTGCTGCGGGGAGCCAAAGCTGTGGATGCTCTGTCCAGGGTGGTGGCGGTACGCGGTCCCTGCATGTTGGACAGAATCTCCATTTTGAGATGTAAGGTACTGAACGACATTATCAGGCAACATCACTGCATCATCAAGACCATTGTTTTGATTGTCCATGTCACTGGTCATGGTTTCCATCGCCACATTCTCAGAAATGCTAGGAGGTCGGGGTGGACATGGGTGGCGGTTTACATTACCCTCGGACTGGCTGTTGATTTGTGAAAAGTGTCGATTAGATGCAGGAGGGTGTAATGACTGATAGGGGTTCACATTGTACATGCTGTTGTAACGTTGCTGGAGGGAATGCTGCTCTGTGCCTATTCTTCTGACTGGGTCGCTCGCTCTTCGAGTGATGTCTCCCGTCACCTCATGGGGCAAGACGCTACGGTGAGCATAGCAGGTGTCACTACACCTTCTGGGAACTGAAGTGGGATGGATAGGGAGCATGGCCATTTCATGGGAATTCCCTAACAGGGCCATCCGAGTCCTCAGGCTCATGCAGTCCATATTAGGAAGAGGGGTGGGTGGAGCACCTCCTGTGGCAGCAGCATACTTGGCTTTGAGTCTGTAGTGTTGGGCAGGAGTCAGACTGAGTAGACTGTGGAGTCCACCACATTGGCTCGCCTCACTGGACCTTCTAGACAAATCGGTGGAAATAGGGTCGTAGGAGTCGGCCGAGCTGATGTTGTTAAGACGGCCACCAGGTTGCGAGGTTTGGCTGGACCGGCGGCTGGAATAGCAAGGCGAGATTCCAGATGAACGACGGCTGAGGGCGTAAGCTGAGCTCACGGTGCTGGCTAGGCTGTCACGACGCTCCACCAGCTGACTCAGAACCGTAGTCTCTCCAGGACAAAGGTCACCCAAGCGTGGGCTGGAGATGGAAAGCCCTGGATCACACAGACCACCTGAACCTTCCAATAAAGAACCTGCAGCAGAGAATAGCTGAATTTAGAGAAATAAAAACTGAATTTGGGGGATGCACCAGTGATGGAAATGTGATCAAATCATAGTTTTCATTTCCTTTTGTTTACTCACCAGTATTGATGGGTGGAAGCTTGGTGCTGGGGGCAGGAGGAGTTTGGTTTGCCCAGGAGCACGAGTCCCTCACCGACTTCAGCCTTTCCTGCTTCAGGTGCGTGAGTATGTAAGCAGGGCTAGCGTTCTTCCGAAGATGGAGGCCCAACATCCCTGTGGAGACGGTGGAATCCACGAGGGGCACGTCGTCCAGGGCGCTCAGATCTCCCATGCTGCCCCCGCTGAGTCCCATCAGCTCTACTCCACCATCATGGTGGGAGGCACTGCCAAGTGGTGACGGCTCGCTGCTACATGATGACTGACCACCAGGGCTGGACTGATACATCTGAGGGGGACAGATGGAAAGTTTGATTACCCAAGAAGCTCAATGGAGAGAATGACCTAAAAGGGACAGAATGCAAACACAGCAACATGCAAACACATGACCCTTACAATCACTTTCCCAAGTGTAAATTGCAAATAATGAGCATACTGAGTTGAGGTTTGGGAAAACACCCTTCCTCTAGACACATCCCACATCTTTTTCATCCCCCTCACGATCTTCTCAGAAAGTTAGGTTAAGTGCCTGACAAATCCTTATTTCCTATGGCAACCTCTTTGTGCATTATGCATGCAGCCTGGCATGAATACACAAAGGGGAATGCTCTCAACATAAATAAGGTACGCACGTCTTTGTATTCACGTCATTTGACGGCGCATCCCTTGAATGAAGCAAATGTATTCTGTCCCCACGTGAACGGGGGAGCCGTTCTTGATCACAGCTTGATCACTGGCACTATTTGTTCAGGACACAAAAACAGTCCCACTGATATAATATTAATCCACTAATGGCTTTTATCCTTGAGTGCCGGGCGGGAGCGTTAGATCTCGGGACTGTGGGGGGATTGGGCTGCATTGTTGGGGTGGAAGCCCATGGGAAATTAGAAGCCCTCTGTGCGCCAACAGATCTCAGGCAATTACACAATGAAGGGGTCCAAATTTTGATGCAGTGATGAATTCAACACCCAAATATCTTTGACAGAAAGAGGTGTACTATCATATTGTTTCCCGAATTTGATTTTACAGCTCTGTGTGTGAGCTTTTAATGATTTAACCCCACAGAAAAAAAGAACAGATTAAACATAAAAAAGAGAGAATCATGTACAAGACATTTACCATGCATACTGTAAATGGGCAGCTGACATACACAGAAACATCGAAATTAAAAAATGTGTATAGAAATTCAATTTAAATATGCTGGGAAACTGGAGACTTTTAAAAATGGACTGGTCATGAATTTACATATTACCCTTAAAAAATCAATTGGCGTCTTGTTGAGTGACTCAAAAAATCAAGTTCTAAATGGCCAATCTCTTGAGGATCCTTGAAAATATTGCGAATCAGGACACCAACAGGAATTTTCAAACTTGTTAGTTTGAAAAGAAGAAGATATATTTGTAATTTATGTGCAGTTACTTTCATATTCATTTCCTTTACACAAATATATTTTGATGTTGGAAAAAAGGTCAAAATCCTGTCATTTGTCCACTGCCAAATAAAAATAACGGTGGAAACCGACTGATATTAAGACATTAAAACAGGATCCGCGCTCACCTCAGTAAAGTCTGTCCTTACGGAAAGTGTATGGGAGAGAAACAGGAAAGAGATAGCAGGAAGCACATGTAGAGAGAGCGGTTAAAGATGGACAGATCTCTGCAGCATGCTTTGTTAGTTTGTCTGTATTAGCATAACCTCTGATGGACAAAAATATTTTAATGTATATTTAATCAGCAATGAATAATATATTTGGGAGTACAGATTACAGGCATGCAAAAAACGACTCTTGTTACTCAAATTACATACATTTTGTTATGCATCCATAAAGATCAAACACAATCGTTTTTTGGGCCAGAAACATACTTGTGTAGAGTTTGTTTTGGACCTCATTCACACTAGATCTTACCATAGAGTTCTCCGTCTTTATGGACTTGACCTGCAGATAGTCCTCGACTCCTCTAGTTGTGCTGTTGGCTTCGAGTTTCTCCTCCGCCGTTCGGCCCGACAGTTTGGTTCCCGCTTCGTTCTCTCCATTTTCTTTGGGCGGATGGGGTCGGGATGGAAGGTCGCCACGTTGTTTCTTGGTGACGTGAGCTTCGGGGCCGTGGACGGTTTTGACGTGTTTCCGGAGCGAGCTGGGATCGGTGTAGCGCTTCGTGCAGCCCGGGATCTTACACACGTAGGGTTTCTGCGGAGATAAATATCACTCGGTTTCACACGACCCTCTAACAGTCAAATGTACGACTTTGAATTAGAGTTTTATCTCTTCCTGTTAAGTCAGATTATCTTCAAATGGAGCGGTAGATGAATACACAATTAGAGGAATAAATTACGGCGCGTGCGCTGACATACTGATTGTGCAACTGCTAAGCGTTTGTGATGCATGGCTGTTTACTAATAAAGTTGAGACGAAATGATCTTTCTCCCTCCTTAAGCTCGTGATGGATCAACCGAGAACGGAAATGGCGCCAGGTTTCATTTTCTATGCGCGGTCGGCAGGTGGTCTGTTTCTCCGTTGGGGACGTGCTTGATTCTCACTAATGTATTGTGGGTTGCCATACTCATTAGCTTCACAGCTCATTATTCACGTGCACACATTGTGCACACGTTGCCGGTTAATGGGACAGCATTGGGCGTCCAGGAGCAATCACTACACATGATGAGGGAATGTGTAAACAAATCTAATTCTGGCCTAAATTTGTTAGCGTATGCTGAAAATGGCACATTTACATAGCATTAGGCAGTTAGCAGATCCTTAATGCCACAGTGAAGTAGATTATCTGATCCTTCCTCTGAAGAACGACTAGTGGGGCGGCACACACCCGAAACTCCCGCGTGGATGACGTTAACTGATCTAATGGAGTCGACCCACGTCTTCGCTCGGAGTTTATAGGAATATTTTGTCATAAACTGCTCACCCTCATGTCGCTAGTTGATTGATAGCGCTTTGTGACGAACAAACTGAAATTTAAGTTGTTTTTCGAGGTAGCGCTCATGGTCACCATCCACTTCCACTGTATGTAAAAGAGCAGCTTAAATGTCACATAATTTGTCAAGATGAAGTCTAGGTCACCCCAATATTAAAAAATAAATTATTTTTAAAGAAAATTAAGCCTATATTTGGCTGAGATACAACTATTTGAAAATCTGGAATCTGAGGGTGCAACATGATCTTTACTTAATATCCTAATGATTTTTGGCATAAAAGAAAAATCGATAATTTTGACCCATACAATGTTTTTTTTGGCTATTGCTACAAATATACCCCAGCAACTTAAGACTGCTTTTGTGGTCCAGGGTCACATATATATATATATATATATACACACAATTTAATTTTTTTACATTATGGTTTGAAATATGACCTGGATATGTTCATATTTGAATCATGTATGAATGATAAAGTAAGTAGATGAATTCTGTGAATGTTTGTGTAAACACTTTGACTGCAGGGTTGTGCCGGATGAAGGCGAGTGTGTGTTTACCTCATTAGAGTGTGTGCGGTTCTGGTGTTTGGCTCGGTCCGAGGCGTTGGAGAAGGCCTTGTTGCAGCCCTCGTGCTCACACATGTAGGGTTTCTCTCCGGTGTGTGAGCGCAGGTGTGTTTTCAGATTCTCCAGACGTGAGTACGCCTTAGAGCAGCCCTCGAACTGAAACACACACATTCATAAAGCTCATCTGACAGATGCTTTTATCCAAAGCCACTTGCTTTGCAATTTAAGATTTTTTTTTTTTCCTGGAAAACAAACCCATGACCTTGGAGTTGCTAGTGCCATGATGTATTGTTTGGAATTCACACAGAATTATGCTTGATATAAAACACTTTAACATGTTTAATGTATATGTGTGGATATAGTTGTTTAGTGTGGGTTTACTTGACTGTAGTTTGTGGACACAAACACAAGTTTTCTTAGCTGTTGTTTTTGGACATTTCTAAATTATTATTATTGATCATGGCCAAAGTATAAAAATCCAAGTTTTCTTAGCTGTAGTTTGAGGACATT